>NW_020454305.1:639934-680715 GCF_003342845.1 Nothoprocta perdicaria
CTCCTTTCCCCTTACTCCTCCTTTCCCCTTACTCCTCCTTTCCCCTTACTCCTCCTTTCCCCTTACTCCTCCTTTCCCCTTACTCCTCCTTTCCCTTCTAAAGGCTAAATGCATTTTCTGTCTAAATAATTGAAAGAATATTTTGATTTACCGTATTGAAGTTACATGGATCCCTTCTGAGGTACAGATAAGAACTTATGGCAGTTGTGTGCATCTCAGCTGGTGTTAAGAGTGGCTTTTAAGAGATTCAAATATTTATACAGCGTCGCCTTGCAATAAAACAAGAGGAGATTGATGATGATTTCAGCTATGCCCGAGAACTCAGAGAGAGGGAAAAAAGACTGAAAGCTTTAGAAGAGGAACTGGAAAAAAAGGCAAGGTAAATATAAGGCTCATGTGAGGATTCCTGGTAGTCTGTAAGCAAACTTATGGTTTGGGCACGGTCGGTACTTCAGAAATTTGGGAACCGCTGATTTGCTGCAACGCTGTAATTTGATTTTTGTTGTGATGAGAGTTTGAGGGAAAACTTTAAATAAAGCTTACAATTAAAAATGGAGACCACGGCTAAAATGGTCAAATGTATGTCAAAGCAGGACATACAAAAGCAGAGAAATTGCACTGATAATTAATTTTTTATATTATTCATGTTTCTTGTGTTAAATCTGAGCATGCTTATGAAAGATGAGTGACCTAATAGCATAGTTGCAGAAATACATATTGACAAAGAAGACAGTCTTGTTTTGTCCATTTGTTTCTATTCTGTGGCTTTTAGTTTAAAAACTGATTTCTCATTTCTGAGGTATCAAATGCTCTCATTCTCCAGAAGGTGAAATGAAAATGAGGTTTTATTTTTACCTTCATTTAGGCAAGAATTAATTGACCATTATAGCAAACTTTCTGATGATGCAGCCCGGAGGGAACAAAGAGCTTTATGGAAAATCCAGCGGCACAAATTGGAAACAGCCCGTCTCAAGTTCCTGTTGGAAGATCAAAAGCAAATTGAGGTAACCTCTAAAAGGATTTAAGGGAATGTTATCTAGAACATGTAGTATTTGGCTCATTAAAAGCTTTTGGTTCTGTCATTTTTACATTTAGGAAATGCTTGAAAAACTTCCAGATGGAAACTATAGGAGAAAATTAGATATTATTCCATACGAACAGTGCCCGCTGCCTTTGGATGCAAGCATGGTTGTGCAAGATGCACATTCACAGGTGGGTTTATTTTCTTGTACTAGCTCCCCGTAGCTGTTGCAAGTTCCCCTGCAGTGAATTGGCTCATTTCAGTTTGGGAAACAGAAGATTCACTGCAGCAGCACGGTGAGTAGCTAGCACAGGATTTGTAGGACATTGGAAGAACTGGAAGTTTAAAACCCTGTGCTATGGACTCATGTCATAATGAGTATCTTCATTATATGACTGGCCATACAGTGTCATAATTACTCTCCTTTAGGTGTCATCTGTGAGTTTTCTGCCTTCTAGTGAGAAACTTGGCAGAAAAGAACCTGAGCCTGGCCTAGAGCACCTTGCTTCCACAGACCAAGCGTTGCCTGTGGCGCGGCCAGCAGCACATGAGGCTGATGAGCATCTTCATCCTCAAGCAGCAGGGTCTGGATTCTGCTCCCAGCCTGCAGAGCAGGCAGGCAGCCCTCTGCACGGGGCTAGTTCCTTGCCTGAAACTGAGGTGAATATAGAAGACTTTTTATCGCAACCACAAGATGAACAACCTGTTGCCGTTAGTGTAGAAGGCTCTCTGCTGGACGAAGCATTTCAGAACATTAACTCTGATCTTTCTGAGCCCTCTCAAGGGGGTAGACATCAGCCTCTCCCAAGAGGCCCACTTGAAGCAGAGGGTGATGCAGCATCGTGTCTGCCACACGAGTATGATTTTAGTACCGTCCTCAGACCGTCTGCCGCTTGGCAGGGACACGGTAGAGCTGCAGAGAACGTGCTTGATGCAGACTACAAAAGGCCTCAGTGGAACATTCATGGCCATGCATCCGACTCCAGCCTCAGGGTGGGAGAATACGTGCCTCCCGAGTCCGGGGAATGCGCACGCTCCCACGGGAGAACCAGCAGCAGCGCTTGCGACATCCCGCCCCACCGGCCCCGCTGGAACGTGCACGGGCACGTTTCCCAAGCCCATATTAAAATCGGGGAATATGCTTCGGAGGTAGAGCCCCCGCGGCCCAGGGGGAATATTCACGGACACGCCTCAGAAGGCAACATCAAGGTGGGCGAGTACGTGTCGAACGCGGCGCCTGCGAGGCCTCGCTGGAACGTCCATGGCCACGCGTCCGATGCCAACATCAAGATCGGTGAGAACGTGTCCGAGGTCGTCTCGGCGCGGCCCCGCTGGAATATCCACGGGCACGCGTCCCAGTCCCACATCAGGATCGGAGAGCTCGTGGCGGATACGGAGCCCCTGAGACCTCGCTGGAGCCCCTTTGGCCACGCGTCGCAGTCGAGCATTGAAATAGGGCAGTGGGCCCCGTGTGCGGAGAGCGACCCCATTCCGCACCGTAGAGCCCTTTCTGGTCCCTCATCCAGCTCCACGGTCCAGGCTCTTCTCTGCAGTGAAGAATTAGCTCCTGCGGAGGGAAGTAGAAAGAAAGTGGAAGCATCACAAGCTGGGAAAAAGGCCTTACCCCAGTCCCCGGCACCTGACAGCGTTCCAGTCCTTCCTGGCGCCGGCACCGAAGGTGACAATAAGGAAGACGTAACAGAAGGGAAGCAAGAAGGTAGAATAAAACTAATTCACTCATCATTTAAGATCACATGAAAGAAATTGTTAATATTTACGTTCAAAATGTGTGCTTAATTCCTTCTGTGTGCTTTTAGACACTAATAGAAAACAGAGACAAGAATTTCAGTTCAGTCTCGTTTCCTACCCTAGCATAGCATTAAAAAAAAAAAATTGATTTGAGCCTTTGCCAAAGCAGAGCCTAATGTGACCTTGAGTTAGAGCACTTTCTGAACATTCTCTTCTAAATAATCTAATGTTAACAGTGTTAATATGGTGAAGAGGACAAGCACAAAATTGTCTGCGATGGACTGTGGAGAAGCAGCATCATTGGGGTGGTTATTTTGCTGACACTCTGCATTCTGTAGAGAAATTTTGGAGACCCTTGGGGCAGATCTGTAGTATGAACTAAATATTGCAGTTCTAAGTATTCACTGTCTGTAATTTACTTGCAGTTACTGTGGTTGCAGATGGAGTCAACAAGGACTCTTCCCCAGATTCTTCACAGAGCTTGCAGGTAAGAAACACCATAGTTGTGGTAAAGATTCCCCTTTGCTTCAAAAGATGAGGCAGTCTGGTAGCTAAGGTAGTGATTTCTCTCTTAATTTATGAATTGCTCTAACTCCATCTTGGGGTTTTTTTTCTGAAAAAATGCAGGCAAGTAGGCTGTATTATTTTCAATGGGAACAGCTACTCAGTTACACTGAGAGTGAATAATTGAAGCTAAGAGCTGTCATAAGGCTCTGTGGTCCTTTTTTTTTCTTTTTATTTTAGATAGAAGAACCTGAAAAAACAATTCCACAAGACACAGCGCCTCCAGCAGCTTTGGTTTCTGAAGCTACTGCTGCCAAGGGGAAGAAGGAAGAAGAGGGAGAGGATACATGGAGGAAAGAACAAGCTTATTTAAAAGCCTTATCGGACCAATACTGTATTGAAAAATACCAAGATAGTTATGATTTGATGTGTGAGTAGAACTCTTGGAATAGGAATCAATGGGAAAATGTGGTGAACCTGAGCAACAACACTGAACACAGGAAGAAATCCCTAAATTATCAGTGAATCACCAATATTATAAAACTGTAGCAATCAAATAATCCCTTTCTAGGCATAAAGATATGAAATACATTTTGACACATTATAATTTTTTACTCCAGAGAGGTTTGGAGATACTTGTAGAAATGGGTTATCAAATGGCTTAAACACAATAACTTACAATGTTTCAATACTTCTAAATTCAGCAGAACTGCCCGTGTCCCATCTCTTGCACCACGTGATCCCCCGCTCCTACACTTTTCCCGTGGATCCTACGGTACAGTCGGCGACGGATGAGACGGCTGTTCAGCTGAGTGAGCTGCTCTCTCTGCCCGTGCTCATGAAACGCTCCATTACTGCTCCCCTTGTGTCCCAGTGAGTATTACCTGGAAATGCTCATTATTTAGCAGTTTGCTTCTTGCTGTTAGTTCTTTTCTGCGCCAAGAATGGTGCACTGATCTGTTCCCTTACGTTTTCTCTCTGCTTCCAGAAGTGGGGCAGTGGATGCTCCCCTACTAATTGAGAAGCTCAGATTTACATTATGAGCAATAACATAAACTTTTATACGTGAATTAAAAATGTGAAGGTCTATTTGAAATGTAAGGACTCGGAGACAAGCCTTTTCTCTTAAGACTCGTGGATTTTGCAGCAATTTGGGGTTGTCACCATCAGCCTCCTTGTTCTTTTAAAAGAAAATGTGTTATTTATATTTATGCTGGTTTATATCTGGTTTCATCTGGGAAGTCTGGTGATGAGAAGTAAAATAGCAGATGGAAGGTTGGCTGCGAGGGAGTGCGAGGAAGGAGATAGGAGAGAAAATCTTTTGATGATGTGAAAACTAGTGAGTGTAGAAATGTCAGTCGGGACATATTTTGTGATCCTGTGGGAAATCTAGTTTTTTTAAGGCAGTTTTGGAGTTAAATAAAAGTTATTCTTTCTGTTGGAATAAATAGAATCAATAGGGGAGCTATATATGCATTGGACCATTTTCCTGGTGTTTGTAATGGTAAATTAGAATACCTAAATATCAGAATACACAAATACTAGACTACATAAAAGCTCAGCTCCTGTCATGAAAACCATTATTCCCAGATGTGTTGAAATGCTTTCTGCTTCAGAATCTTCTTTCTTGTAGATTGGGGGTTTCTTTTTGCTGAGTATGCTGTAATTCAAATACAGTGCACTGCAGAAAGATCTGATTCATTTTTAAACAGCTAAATGAGCTGTCTTGTGTGCAGGTGCCAATATTCAGAAAGCAAAAGAGCAGATAAAGGAGGCTGAGTTGTGTGCTGGCAGAATCAGACTATTCCTGGTATGCAAGTTGGTTTAAAGTTAGTTTGGGTACCTGCACTATGCTGCAAACTATAGTATAGACCTGCTCGTGGTATCTAGTGAAAGAGCTTTCTTGATTAAAAAACTGTTTCAGCCTTGGGAACTGCTCACTAATTAAAAAGTAAATCGTTACATGTTCACCATGATGAACTGATAGTATTTCACAGAGACAGAGAGTGGTTAAGGTTGGAAGGGAGCTCTAGAGATCATCTAGGCCAAGCTTTATCCTTTAGGTTGTTCTTAGCAGGGATTTAGAAGTTCTACCTAACCTGCCCCTAGAGGTGGCAGAGAGAAGGCTGTTGAAAAACATCTTGTCCCAGGTTCAGCAAAGTGACTGTGACATTTAGTGCAAGCTCAGATACTTCTGAAGTCTCAGATATAAGAGCAGGGGCTGGAGAGCTAATCAGGTGACGTAGTCACGGCTGAATTTTAACAGGAAGGAAAGAATGGCTTGCAAGAATCACGTGTGTCTCTGTGTGTTTATTCCCAGCGTGTCCCTTGTGAACAAAGCCATAGTTGATTACTACTTTGTGGAGCTGAACGTGGAGAAGCACTTTGAGGCGCTCAGACACTTTCTGCTGATGGAAGACGGGGAGTTTGCCCAGTCGCTCAGTGACCTCCTGTTTGAGAAGGTACCTGCTGGGCCTTCCGAACCCGCTGCCTGGTTCCTTGGCTGCCTTGGCTCCATCCCTCTGCCTTCGTTTGAATGGAGCTGGGGGAATGGTGTGAACTGGCATCCTGGCTTTATGCCGCGTCAGTAAATCCTGTAGTGAGGAACGCTGGTAAGGCTCTAAAGACCGGAGCAAAGGAATGTTTTGCTCAGAAGGGCTGCCTGTGCCCAAGGAATTCCTAAGGAAGGGCAGTATTTCCCACTGCCCACCCTGGAAACTGCTGCACAGGCTGGGAGCAAGAATGGTGGCAGGAAAGAATAGGTACCACTTGACCATCCCATCTTACCACCTTATTCACCTGCAGTCAGAAGTCAACACCATTGGATTAATACTGTGTAATTAGCTTCTTTTTTTGTTCCTTCCTTCTTTCATGAGGGCAGCTCGGATCAGGACAAACCCCAGGGGAACTGCTGAACCCCCTGGTCCTCAACTCCATCCTCAACAAGGCCTTGCAGTACAGCCTTCACGGGGACACCAAGCTGGCTTCCAATCTTTCCTTTGCGCTCAAGTACCTTCCAGAGGTGTTCAAGCCCAATGCCCCCGATGCTCTGAGCTGCTTAGAGCTCAGATACAAGGTAAGAGAGTGTGTAGAAAAGGAGGAGTCCTGCAGTTACGCTCTGATTCTTAGGTACTGTGGCAGAGAGAATGTGTTCTTAATAATGGAATACCTTTTAAGATGGAGTCCAAGAATTGTGTGGTTAAATTTATAGGATTTACTTATCTTGGAATTATTAAAATACACTGGCATAGTCATTTTTGTAATATGTCCATAAAATGCTTTTATGTGGAGTGTCCTAGAATGCTAACCTTTAGCAGGAGGATGTAGACTGTTCAGTGCAGTTATTTCTTGCAGGTTGACTGGCCTCTGAACATTGTCATTACCGAGAGCTGCATGAATAAGTACAACAAGATCTTCTCTTTCTTGCTCCAACTGAAGCACATGGTGTGGACCCTCAAGGACGTTTGGTTTCACCTGAAACGCACTGGTAAGGTTTGTAAGTGAGCTGGGGAGCACGCTGTTGAAAAGGCTTTTAGCATTTTGAGCATTGAGCATCCCCAGCCAGAGAATTGATAACAATGGCATTTAAAGCAGTCATGTGAAGCTGCAAAAGCCAAATTTGATTAAAGACAACTCTTCAGCATTTTAAACAGGTGTTTGTAATAGAAACCTCCATTCCCTTAAAAACTCTGATTGCAGACTGTCCTGTGGGTGCTGATTTCTCTCTTTATTTCCAGCTTTAGTGAATCGTGCCTCAAATTCAGTTCAGTTCCGGCAGCTCCAGCTTTATAAGCACGAAATGCAGCACTTTGTGAAGGTTATCCAGGGTTACATTGCTAACCAGATCCTTCACGTGACGTGGTGCGAGTTTGGAAACAAGCTGTCTTCTGTGGGCAACCTGGAAGAAATCCACAGGACGCACGCGGAGTACCTGAACAAGGCCATCTTCAGGTAGCTGCCACGCGTTTGCTGCAGCTGCGGGAGCCAGCGCTGCGGTGAAGTCAGGCTGGGCTCCCAGCCCTGGGGCCTCACCTCTTCGTGCAGAACTGGCTCCTGCCTCCTGCTCTGTGTGGCAAGGGAGGGAAGAAGGGAAGAGCAGCTGAAGCTGTTTGGTTTGTTCTTAAATAGTACAGGCTGAAAGGGTACTTGGGGGCACGTCTGGGCTTGGGGACAGTTCTGGGCTCCCCAGGACAAGAGGAATGTGGAGCTTCTAGAGAGGGTCCAGCAGAGAGCAACAAAGATGATGGAAGGGACTGGAGCATCTCTCATATGAGAGAGACTCAGCGAGCCGGGCCTGTTTAGCCTGGAGAAGAGAAGGCTGAGAGGGATCTTATCACTGTGTATAAATACCTGAAGGGTGAATAGGGAGGAAGGGGCCAAGCGCTTCTGAGTGGTGGCCGGTGACAGGACAAGGGGCAATGGGTACAAGTTGAAACCCAGGCAGTTCCATCTGCATGTGAGGAGGAACTGCTTTCCTGTGAGGGTGACAGAGCCCTGGCACAGGCTGCCCAGGGAGGTTGTGGAGTCTCCTTCTCTGGAGGTCTTCCCAACCTGCCTGGATGCCGCCCTGTGCTCAGGGTGTCCCTGCTGGAGCCAGCGGGGTTGGACTAGGTGATCTCCAGAGATCCCTTCCAACCTCAACCATTCTGTGAGACAGGGAGAGGAAGGCAGAGAGGTAACAACAGAAATGGTAAACAGAAGTGTGTCCTCTTGTGTACCTTTCTCTTCAATTTTAATGAAAATAACTTATCTAAAGCTGCTGTCTGGATACAAAGTGATGGCATGAAAGGAGATCTAAGTTTGAAGAAACTCAGAGCACGATGCGTTTCTAAATCTCCTCCCTTTTGCAAAGCAGAAATCACTCTAGCAGCCGCATGCAGCAGTGAAAACGCGGTCTCCTAGAACCAGTTTCTTTAGCACTTCTCTGTTAGACTGGGCACCTTCTGTGAAAGCCCCGTTGCGGTTGGCTGCAGTGTGAAGGGCTGTTTCTCCCCTTCTTCCAGCAGCCAGCGATTCCGCTTATTTTTTGAAGCTCTTTCCTCTGCTAGGGGCCTGCTGACCGAGAAGGCGGCTCCGGTGATGAACATCATTCACAGCATCTTCAGCCTCATCCTCAAGTTCCGCAGCCAGCTCATCTCGCAGGCGTGGAGCTTGGACGCGGGCACGCGGGCGGCCGTGCACCCCAACTTCGCGCTCATGCAGCAGTCCTACAACACCTTCAAGTACTACTCCCACTTCCTCTTCAAAGGTGAGAAACTTTCCTCTGCAAAGGTGAGAGGCGGCCCGAGCTGCGGCCCGAGGGGCGGCAGCGGTGACCCACTCGCCTGCCCTGTGTCCTCCACGGGCATTTCAGGAGCCAGGTATGCGTAGCCAGCGCCTTCCCGCTGCAGGAGGGGTCTGAAGTGAGAAACACTCCAAATAAATATCTGATAGTTAGCTAGATATGTGCTTACATTTTCATTTTCTGTGCAGTTGGCTTTTGGGACTCGTTACTGGCAGCAGTGAGAGTTAGATACAGCTTGTAAGCAATTTTTTATTTATCTGCATTACTTGAATATTGCTGTTCTTAGTAGCGTTGAACATGCTGACTCCCGTTTTGGGCTAAGGCTCTGAGTCTCCTAGACTCCATAAGCTCTGCTGGGAGAGCCCGTGCCGCAGGCAGGTGCTCTGCACCTGCACAGGTCCTTGGGCAAATCCCATGTGTCTTATAACATGAGCAAATGTCTTCTGGCTGCCAGGCCAGCCTGCAATATGAATAAGTGGTTGATCTGCTTGGCTCTTAGTAATAAATAAATGAATTAATTTATACTTGCCCTGAATGCGAAGGTGGTTCCTGTTTGGTTTTGTTTAGAAATTCCAGCCCCGAAGGGAGCTGCAGCTGTTTTCCATAGGTGAATTTTCTGCGATATTCTTCCAGTCAGCCTGTATTCCTCAGGAAATGAGCTGGCCTTCTTATTCTTTAAGGGTGCCCCAAAATGGTGTCCGAGGATCAGACCCAGATATTTCAGGATGAGTTAGAGTGGCTGCTTCCCAATTCGGCAGGAAGCCAGAACGCCTCGGCGGGCTGCCCGAGCTCCTACTACGAGATCTATGGGTGCTTCATGGACAGAGCTTAATAGACCGCTCCGTAAGGAACCCTGCCAAGCCACCTGGTCCTTTTCCCTCCTCCTGAGCACCACCAGGCCCCGTGTGCTCGTCCACGTGCCCTCGGCACCGCCACCGGCAGAGCCCCCTTCCACACTGGAGCCCCTGGCACCAGCGCCGGCACCTTCCCGCTGCGTCGGTCCCGCCTGCCGCCCTGCACCTCGTGCATGGGGCCTGCGCACAGGCCGCTCGCGGGGCACCTGGGAATTGCCCTGGACTGCCTCTGTCCCGGCGGGTTTCCCTCAGGAAAGCTGCAGAGGTGCCAGCCGCATCCCAGCGCGGCTCCCGCAGGAGCGCTGGCACCTGGCAGTCCCTTTGCAGTGCTTTGTATCGTCAGCAAGAGCCACCCAGCTGCTTCCCATACACAACAGGAAATGCTTTTCCTTCTGCCGTTTTCACACTTTTGCAGTAGGGTTTAAAAAATAATAGTTAAAATAGAGAGATTCTGTCAAGGAATGACTGGCTTGGGTCTATAAACCTTAAACTTGTTTATTTTCCTTTTCTTCTAGTGGTAACAAAACTCGTAAACAGAGGCTACCAGCCACACTTGGAGGACTTCCTGCTGCGGATCAACTTTAACAACTACTACAAGGATAACTGAGCTGCCGTTCAGCACGCGGCTGAGCGTGGGACAGCGGGGAGCAGCTCGGCCTCGCCGTATAGGATCCATAGGCGCTTCTGCAGCCATCACGCAGAGGCCTTTTTTGGGGGGAAACCCTCTGCTTCCAGCAGCTTGAGCCGCCTCACGTGCAGAGTGATGCCCCTGGAAGGCCCGGGCCCTGCAGGCTCCGCTGAGAACTGATGGCGTCGCTGCACCAAGGCAGGGGCCTGGTCGCCAGGGCCAGCGAGTGTAAAACTGTACATGTGTGAATGTGTAAATGTCTTATTTGCAGTGCTGTGAACTTCCTCCCTGTACATACGCACATGTGAAATAGAATTTATTATGTGACATGAATTCAATGCTGCTGTTGAAAGCTTTGGGGAGGGGAGTATGAGCTACAAGGGGTCGGCTGTGTCGCTAGGTATTTATTTTCAGATTGCCAGTGACTCGCAGTCGATGTGTGCTAGTGAAGTTTAAGGCTGGTAATCACAGTGAACGAATGTGATAAAACCAGCCCAGGAGGAGAGCTGTCCGTGCAGCTGCTAAGGGCCAAGTGTTTCTTTCCCCTCGGCCGCCTGCCCTGCAGGCCACACGCCTGCCACGCCGCAGCCTCCCACCGGGGGTCACCCCAGAGGAGTCACAGCTGCACCCAGGGCCGGCAGAAACCACCCAGCTCCAACAGCAGCTGCTCCTGGGGACAGCACGAAGTGCCCAGCTCCAAGGATAGCTGGGCCTGGGGACAGCACAAGCCCTGCAGCTGCACCCAGGGACAGCACAAACCCCTCAGCTGCAGCTGCGCCTGAGGGCAGCAGGAAGCGCCCGGCTTCAAGCGCTCTGTTAACTCACCTGCTGTACTGCAGGGATTGGGTTTGGGCTTGAAGAGCTTCCTCCCTCCCAGGGCTCTGTAGCAGGTCCAAAGTGATTCCTTACCTATAAACAAAGCCCAGGGCTTGCAGAAAAATCCCCCCCTTAGGCCCTCTTCTTATTCATGTAGTCAGTAAAGGCCACAGAAGCAAGTGGGAGGTTAGTTCATCGTGTGCAGCTTGAGGACAAGCTCAGCCCTCCACTTCACCTGGATAGTTTTGCTAGCCTGCTCTTCTCTGTATCATGTAGCTCTTGGAAATGCCACCTGCACAATAACCTGGCCACTGGCTTCTCAAAGTGCTGCAAGCAGCCGGAGCCCCGCGCTGCGAGCGGGCGGCCCAGCATTCACACAGACCTAACCAAGGCTGCTGAACGGCACAGCAAACACAGTGAAACACCCAGGAAACAAAAGGCAGGGACACGGACACTGAACTTGAGGGGTTTTTTTCTCCATGGAGGCTGCGAGGGCCCAGAGCCACCTGCTCACTTCATGTACAGCCCCTGAGTTCTGAGCAGGCTGTTTGATCAGTAACCAGTGATGTTTTTTGTTGTATCTGCTACAAATACAAGTTGTAAAATCAGGAGGTGATTTATGAGTCAAGCATTTGGAATGCCCTAAGTTCCAAGTCTTAGTCCTTTCCCTGTGACAATTGGAACCAAAGGCCCCATTTCTTGAGTCAAGCTAAACGCAGCCCAGCAGTCCTGAAGGGCTTGCAGTGACCTGGAGAGGCTCCAGGCACATGCACCGAGAGCCCCGTGGGGCTGCCGCTCCCGATCAGTGCCATCCTTCCCGCACACAAGTGCTGGAGCATCCAAAGCACTGCCCTGGATACGGCACCAGCAGCACTGACCAAAGGGGGGGGGAATTATTATTTTTTTTTTTTTTAAGACCTGACAACTACATCTCTGTGACACCAATGCCAAAACAAGCTCCTGTTGGAGTGTTATTCTCCAGCTCAGATTGGGAAACTCTCTGCAGACTTTTAAACGCTTTCTCGATGCAGAATAATTCCAATATCCATATGCAAAATAATTTGGCATTTAATTTGCCATCATCTACCTTGGCAAACCCCATGCTTTACTACTACTCTTTATATCATTTTAACAGAGATCTACTCCAGAGCCAAAAAAGGAGGTACTCCATATCAGACTTCACCTCCCGGCTATCACATAAAGCACTGCTTGTCAGGTCGTGCTGTGAGCAGAGAGTCCAGTAACAGCGGCCGCGCAGAGCGCTGCACCCTTCCGGCAGCCCCCGGGAACGGCCAGTCCCCGCTCCTCCACGCTCAGCAACACAACTGTGTGGTTTTTATTCATCTTTGCAGCTCAGACACAGCGCAGGGGACCACAGCTCTAATGGTTCAGCTAGAAGCACGTCTGAATTCTCTTGCCCCTTGCCCACTTATTTCCCTTCCTTGTCCCTCGCTTTATGTCCTTTGCACCCAGCACTGACTTTGTTTAAGCTGCCCCTAAACGATTTGGTTTCAGTGCCCTCATGGTTAGAGGCACCATGGCCTTGCGTGGGCTGTTTCAGCAGTCTGAAAACCCTTCAAAAATGGGTAGAGCCCCCCAAAAAGCAGCAGTATCACCCACCTCTGCTCACTTTGGGGTATTTCCTTTTCCGTTCTTCCCTTTGCCTCGGACAGGGGTTCACTCCTTCACAGTCTCCTTTCCTGTAAAGGCGCTGAAATGGCCCAGGAAGCACCATGTTGGGCACGGATGTTTATTACAGATGGATTATTCATGCAGACACACACAGAGGACCTTGATTGCTCTGTTTTTTTTTCTCCCCACAGTCCATATTTTGAGGAAGACTTAGAACAATTCAACCTGAGTTAACCCCAAAGCTTCATCTGAAGGTGGGGAGGAAGAGGAATTGAGAGGACGCTTTAGCTCACAGGGTAAGGCAGCAGCCTCTTTGGAAAGGGAAATCTTTGCATGAAACCAATCCTGTATATAAGAATACACAGGAAAATCAGCCAAGAAACCCAGCCTCAAGCCCTGGGTAGTTAATGGGGGTTGACGGAATCAACCAGCTCATGAACTGCAGCCATGGCCTCTTACTTAAGTCTTACTTAAGAGAGGTGACTCTTACTTAAGTATTTATACATGTGTATATTGTATGCATACATACTGAACCTGAATAAACTTTTCCACCAGGATTTCCAAGTATAAATAAATACTCTCCCTTAATTCTGCTCTCTTTGTGTATCACAAAGAACAAGATTTGACTGCTCCCCCTGCAAGCCCCAGCCTGCACCAATTCTCTAAAAATAACAATCAAATGTCATTCTGAAGGTTCACAAGAAATGAACGACGTAATTACATGAAACATAGCTTCAAATAAGCAACATTGAGCCTATTCCTCCATTAAAAGAGAATGAGAAGTCCCTGCACAGAAAGAAAAGCAGCAAATAAAACTGGAAAGTACTGTTAGGACATCAGACAAAAACAGATCAGATTCCTGACTTGCTCTTTTTGTCTTCATGTAAGAACAACTCCTCGGGATAGTTCAAGTTCTTTGTGCTTCAGCATAAAATATTGCTTTCTCCTCTAGGTGCAAAATGAACCCGGCAAGTCTGTCAGTGTCTAAGCATTTAGATCAATGGTGGGCATGGCCTGTCACTGGTCTGGTTAAGCTCATGATCCACCACTGCACCAGCTGTTGCACAAACACCCCAACGCAGGGCTGTTCTCTCCAGCTTCACAGCACTTTCACGGTTGCCTTGCTCAATGCTTCACTGCTGCAGAAGGATGACAGTCTTCAGCTTACAGCGAAGGACAGGACAAGGCAGTTAGGAAGATCACGTAACGCAGAGCTCTGCGGCCCACAGGGGAGGTTTGCTGCAGTAGGACGCTCTGCTTGTGGCCTCCTGAGCACAGGCCCCAGCAGTTGTGCCCTCCTCTGCTTCTTCCTCTGCCTCCCTGGCACTTTCTATTCCTTGGAAGGGATTCTCTAGAAGTTTCAATACATTTCTTACCTAGAGAGAAAACACAGCGTGGTTATGAGAATCTAGAAAGAAAAGGCAAACGACATAGAAAACCTTAAACCAAATAATGATAGAGTTTATTCTAATTAATACACGAACTCCAGAGGTAGAAAGGGCCAAACACGAAAGAAAAGAGCTGAAAGCTCTTTTCAGCAAACAAGCTGAAAAATATAAATTCAAACAGTTATTTTATAATGGCACTTATGTTCAAATAACTTCCAACTTCAATTATAAGTCTTAAATACAAATTCTCATGTTGCTTTGCTCAAAATACATTAATTTGTCTGCATTCTGCAGGCAGCAGTGAACTCTACAGTTAAAGCCATCACCATTACAAGTCACCATTTCTCATGAAGATGCAGACAAAATTAATCTCAGTCTGTTGGGTAAAATACCAGGAGTGAAGGTGTAAGAGAGGAGACAATATGGCTGGATGTCCTGTCCTGCAAAGATCAGCCCTCAGAAGCTGCTCAAGTTCAGGTTTTCAGCTTCCTCCTCTGCTCTGCAGTCACTGCACCCACAGCTACCTCAGCAACACCACAGACCTTCAGAGCAGCAGAGCCCCAGCTGCCTTCCTGCCCAGCAGGCCACACTGAATCTCACCCGTGTTTCAAGCTGGTTTTGCACAAGGACAAGTTTCCAGAAATGCCGCTAGAGAGCCACACAAACCTGCAAGGATGCAGGCAGCAGCCTCCTACCTCTGAGAAATCCCCGTTTTCAGCTGCTTCTATTGCATTCTGAGCGATATAGTTTCTCAAGATGTATTTTGGATTATTTGAATTCATAACTTTCACACGATCTGTATTCCAGACATCGGCACTGCCAGCGTTTTCTACTTCTTTCTGTAAACGGACTCTGAAAATAAGCAAATAAACACGTCATTTTGTTTGCTTCAAGAATCACATGTAAAAAGTGACCCATTTTCTGGGGATATTAAGAGCTCAAACTAAGGATCTCAATACAGTATTAAACAGCAAGACAGATACTTATCGTTCAGTAGATTAGTACCAGCCAAAGACTTTGGTTTCCATTCTTACACTCATATACTTCTCAAGAGAGAGGGTCCTTTCAATATGACAATTCCTTGTTCTTGAATAAGAGGCAGAACAAGTATTCTACTAGGAATGCTGATATACGGCCTCACCTGTATTTCTCCAGCCATTCTTTCCAATGTCTTTGATTCCTACTGACTATATCAGCTGCTGTGAGCTGCTGCAGCTTGGAGAACTGCTCAATACGCTCTAATTCTTTATTGATATTAGCTTTTGTTCCAATTAATGCAAAAAGCTGAGGGTTGGACTGAGCCAGCATCAGCATCATTGACAGCTGTCTGGAAAAAAAGAGGAAAAATAGCCTCATTAGATATATTAAATTCAAGCAGTCTGCTCATGCCTGTATTTTATGATCCTAAAGTAAACAATATATTCACAATAACCTATGATTTCAGTAAAGAGGTTAAATACCAGTACTTTATAATTTACAAAACAAATTTTTAATTAATTGTTGTCATCTTACTGTTTCCTTTCCTTCTGCAGTATGTTCAGTTTGCATTTCTGAGAGGCATCCTTTCACATTCTGAGCTACTAATTTGCTTTAGATGCATAATTCTCAAAACCACCCAGATACCTTGAAAAAACATCCCCAGCACTTTTATACAGCATTGATTATGTAGAATTTGAACTTACTTAGGTACCAAAACAATGTAGCACTTATTTCTTGGTTTCATACCTTTTCATAAATTGGGCAGTAATGCTGTGAAAAACTTTAAAATTAAAACTCTAAAATTCATCTTACTGATACTAAAAACTCAAAATGACATAAGGAAAAGACACTTAAGGCTATTTTTAACTTAAGCAACTTCAATCTAAATTACAGAACAGAAACTTGTTCTGTGGTAGTAAATTCCAGGCAAAAGCCAAGCTCTTTTATTGCATGTTTACCCTTTCACACAAGGCTGAGTCAAAGGCACTGTGCGGCAGCTTCATCATATTCTGAACATCACATTATATGAGGAAAAAAGAAGGCTTAATAACTGCATTATAGCAAAACATAAAAACACAATAAAACAAATACTGTAAGTTACAGAGTATTAGAATATTCTCTGCATCTTTATGTTTCTTTCTGCAGATGAAGGCATAAAGGAGAGAAGAGACATTATTCCCAACCTTGAAAACCAACATCACTAAAAAAAGTAAATATCCATAACCTTAATTTCTTCCCCTTTCTACTCAGGGCATCATTTATCTCCAGAATAATAAATGACTATAAGAAGCCACTTATGTGCAATATCAAACTTGTATAAACAAATTCCACACAAGAGCAGCCAGAACAAGTCCATCTTCTCAGTTATGTGCTCTGGCCAAACAGGAAAGTGTGATACCTGCAAACAGCAGCACTAAGCACAGAGTTCAGCAGGTTCAGTACATTCACAGAACATTTCCTAAACATAGAGAAGTAAAAAGCCCTACTCAGGATAACCCAAGCTGTGATTTTTTTTCCGCATCTGCAAAAGGGTTAGAAAGAAAAAAGAAACAGTCATCATATTCACTGTTTGCTTTTCACTGCTTTAAAAAAAAAAAAAATAAAAAAAAAATCAAACACCCAGCACCTATCTCCAGGCCCTCTACAAACTAGCTGCAGAAGCAGATTTGCTACTTTTCCACTCTTGCAGCAGCTGGGCTGGACAATTGGGCCCATCAAGAGAGCTGGATGGCACCAAGCAGTATCTGAGTACGGAGTGTATGTTTGAATTGAATTCAGCTCAGAATATTGGTGGCTGGAAGCAGTTATTAGCTAAATGTGCACTGGCAGAATGCATGCAAGACTTTGTTTAAATCTATCTCCCTATAAAATATTACTGCAGCACTTCACTATTTGGCACTTCCATTGGTTTGGTCAGCAAAGTGGGGAAAAAAAGGAAAAAAAAAATGCAAACTAAAGCAATTCAAACCATACCCAGCCTAGAGGTGATTTCTGAGAATCCTTCAGCCACAAAACACACAAACAAGTTTGCACTGCTGTGCATTAAGATGCATTTATTTAACAATGATATTTCCCAGATTTAAAATCAGTTAACTATTACTAAGTTCATTATAATACGATATGATAAAACTAAGAACACTGTCCAAAAGCAGAGAGATCTATTACATGATTACCTTGGATCCATTTGGGGTTTGAAAGCAACTTTGAGTTCCTCCAAGGAAGCACACTGACCCACTAGCTTCTCTAAGAAATCTTCTAGTCTGGAAGTATCAGAATCTACTGAGAATGAACTCAGCAAGAAGAAAATATTTGTGAAGTCTCCACCTGAAAAGTAAAATCCATGAGTAATGGAACTAACTAGCCAGTAGGAAAATAAATCCCACAAATTCCTTCCCAATAGCGGCCAGTCTAGACCGACAGACAAATGCAGCAAATTTCTGCCTGCCTCTTGCTCGGCAAGAGTGTAGATGTGACAGAGGGAGGGCCCTGCATCAAGGCACCAACTGCCCCGCAGTTCACAAGCACTTCAGTATCTTTCAGTCTTTCGCTCTTCTTTCAGATGACGATGTAGTCAGTCAAGGCTCCTTTCTCATAAAGTCATGATAAAAACTACATTTTGGTGGGATACTGTCATATTTACCAAGCTATGATTTGCTGTATTCCTCACCCACCTGTGAGATGCATAGTTTCAAGAAGTTCAGACACCAGCTTCTTATCATCTTCTAATTCCAGCTGAATCAATCCTAGCTTCTTCCTCATCTTCTGCAAATAGTGTTTCTCAAATTCTGCATCATACTCCTCTTCCAAGATGAGCTCACTGATTTCCAGAGGCAGCTCTGGAACTAAAGCTTCCGCGAGCTTTCCTAGATTCCACTTGCAAATTTCTGGCTGCTTGTTGTAAGCATAGCGTCCTGTATTATCAGAGCCATTGCAAATGTGTTCAGGGTCATATCTACAAATAAAGAAATAGTTAGTACTGGCGCCCACATAGCTAGAAGAATCTAAGCAAGGCTCTTCAGGAGACCAGAAGAGCTAAAAAGAGCCAAAAAGAGCCAATAACTTCTTATTGGACTCCTCCCAAAGCTGCCTAATCAAGTATTTTCCTGCCCTCTTAAATGCAGAGAAACCCCCCATGCTAGAAACAAAGCCTAACAGCAGAGACCTGCAATACAGAGGTACATGGAAAGGCTGAACAGAAGAATAGAGGGCAATCAGGACTACCTTAATCTACCATAAATAGAGTTCCTAAATCCATTAGAGAATTAAAAATATTCAAGCAATACTGAACAGTGTCAAGATTGGTGTACACAGCAAATACACACGCATATTTCAGCTTTGCCACACTGACCTGTCCATAAATCCAAAGGGGCCATAGTCAATTGTAAGTCCAACTATGCTCATGTTGTCTGTGTTCAGCACTCCGTGGCAAAAGCCAACGCACTGCCACTCTGCAACCAGTCTTGCAGTCCGTTTGGTTATCTAGGAGAGAATTTTCCTCATTTTTAAAACAAAACTTACAAACATTCTTATATTTCCAACAATCTGCTATTTTGAACTGATCTTTCTACAATTCTGGTAGAAGCAGATTCCGGCTTGTGTGCCACGTGCCTTAAAAATAGCAGCCTAAAAGCTGTCTCCCTCTCTCTTCCTTTTATTAACTGCCCAGCTCCTGTAGCTCCCATTTTGCTCCCTCTTCATGTCTACATTTAACTTAAAAGCCTTACTTCTCATAGGAGTCTTGCGCTAGCTACTTTAAGCTGGTTTCCTACATGCTGCTTTCCAGGGTGAAAGGCAAATGCCAGGAGGCATCCAAGTAGCTGTGTGTGAACAGGACTGACAATTAGCAAGCAGTAAACCATTAAGAGGCACACTCTGTGCTATCCAAGGTGCAAAAACAGGGAAAAAAAATGAAGGGAAAACATGTGTGCCCAGCAGACTGAAAGCACAGGTGTGTGATCTCAAGGCTGCACAGCTAATTAGAGACAGCTTTGCATCTCACACCAGCTTTTATTCTTTTTAACTGCATTTTTCTTCTGCTGAAAATATTATAGCCATGTGCAGGATAAAATGTCCTCTATACAAACAAAAACCGTGCTTTTTTAAATGTAAGAAACAACTACAAAATACTTGAAGAGATAAGTGTGTTTATCTAGTAGACAGTGCTGTCAAGTCCCTACTCTCTGGCCCATTTCTTCTGCAGTACAGAAAGATAAAAGCATGTGAGAGTAGAGCTGCCAGCATTTGCCTGCGATCAGCAAAAAACAGAAGTGCTAGAAAAAATTGAGACAGCTACAGAGGAGAGCAAACATGAGATATACAAAGCTGGCTATGACAGGAAGCCAGGAAAGCCCTGGACTGGAAAAGCACAGCAAGGGAGAGGAGACAGTGAGCAGGGGGCACAGGGAAGGGCAGGGATAGGTTGGAAGCAACAGGGATAGGAAAGGAAGGCAAAAGCAGCAAGACTTTTGCAAGGACTGGAGTGGGACAAGAGAGGAGCTGAGGTTAAATCATCTTTGTCACCCACTGCTGCAGAGCCCTTTGAGTCCCATCGTTGCTCTGCCATAGTCTACGTCCTAGGAACCATGCCACCAGCTACAGGGCAGCACAGGCCCACAGCAGGTGACAATGTATGATCATCATCACTGCGAGCACAAGTCTGCTCAGTGAAATTGGACCTTCAGCACCACAGGTGAGCCCTGCAACAGCTGTCTGCTAAAGAACCAAAGCAACCGCACATATTTGGGGTTAAATTTTCACTTTCAAAAAGCAATTTATTTCCTTTTTGCTACTTATTTTCTTGCTCACTCAGACAAAGGAATATTTAGGGAAATTCAGTATCAAGAATAGCAACGCATTATCTAACTGCAAGATGGGAAAGGATGTTCAAGAGAAAGTTGGGATACCAAATAATTCAGGTATATTTTACTTCAGAGGTAAATAGAGCAATTTAATATTTACAAGCATTATGTTTAAAAGTTCAGTTTACATGAATTATGATTCTCTAGAAATAGTTAAGTTCTGAGTTTATATGGTAACTGATTTCTTAAAGTACCATTTTTGATCTTGTTTTCATCTAGCCTTACCTCTGAGTCATTATGGAATCACCTAACACTACCCGATTCCTAGGGCATATTTGTCTCTTCTCATCTTACATTCCCAACATTGGTTGGGAAGTTTTGTTACTTCCTCAGAACTGCAATGTTTAAAGGCAGTCAGTCAATCTCAAATCTTAGGTTAACTTTCACTTGGAAAGTAAGAGACAAGAATTGACTAAACATTCTCAATGTTTTGCCTTACAGACGATAAGGTAACTCATTATCTAACAGTCAGGGCCAGAATTTCCCTCACACTCTGAAATACTGTGAGCAAACTGAGGGAACAGCCGTGGGAAGCTGTCCAAGGGCTGGAAAAACAACTTACTATTAAAGAAGCAAGAACTGCTTTCTTCAGTTTCATCAAGGAGCATTTCCATAGAGTGCTTTGTGTGAAGAGAATAATTCAAATAATCAAAAGACTCCAGATATTAATTGACTCTAGTCACCTGTGCTCACAGATGAGGTTCTTCAAGTCTACAGCTACAAATTTATGAAAGAAATTTATCTTACCTACCTCTTTAAAGAAGGCAGCATTTCTCTGAATGCTGTTGTCAGAATAAGCTTCCTGGATTTCCGGGTAGAAAGTGCCGATCACATAATCGAGCATTTGTATTCGAATATCATTCCGGTCAACACTAGGACCTTTGCGCCCTGTATACTCATCTGTCGGCTTAAAAATTTCAAAAGATCCAAACCTGTTTCAAAATAATAAACATGTTTTAATGTTATTTGATGCTATTAGCTTTTTTAATTTTACAGTTTTTTTTTTAAATATACAGTAAAAACATTAAGCATTATTGCAACAATGTAAGGGTCTCTTGAGTGTAATACTCAAGAAAGTATCTGGACTTCTATACTACTGTATCTTTAGAGCAGCTTTAAAACTAATGATAAAGCTACAACTAAGTAACCAACATTTCTGCCTTTAAAAACTTTTGCAGTTACATGCAGAAGCATAAAAAAAAACTCTAATAACATCTAAAACATCTATATATCTATATCTATACAGCAATATCTATACATCTACATCTATAGAACATGTACTTTGTATATGCCACGACACTCAGTGTTTATTTCCCTGTAGGCAAAAACAGGGCTCACCTCATCCTTTGGAAAGAAAGAACTGATTTCTATGGTTTAATAAAGAATTTCTAAGATTCCAGAACACAAAACATACAGGTGACACTGTTATGGAAATAAACACATACATAGACACACACACACACATATATATATGTGGGTGTATGTATAAGCAGGCAGACACATGTTTCAAAAGCTGTAGTGCTTGGTTTTCACATGAAAAAAGATTAAGTAGCCTTTCTACCTTAAAAAAGTCGAAGCTATTCTCAAGACAACTGTACACCTTTCGTTTTTTGGATTTCCATCATAAAATATGTCACGAACAACTTTCGAGTCAGACGTCACGCATGTTCCAGCTCTCGTTGTCGGTATTCCCAGGTGAAACATCGCCTCACTGCACAGGAATTCTCGGATACTTGACCGCAGCACTTTCCGACCATCAGCTTGTCTGTAACAGAGACCATTGATAGACTTGACTTTTAGGGTGCAAAGGAAGGAGTTCCCATTTCCAAAACAGTGGTGGAGAAGGAAAAAATATTAATAGCAAAATGGAAATGAGACATGATGTCCACCATCGTAAAACAAGTTGGTGGTTAACCTGAGAACAACAGAAGTTGGAAGATCCAGCTTTCAGAGTTCAGATTAGATGGACAGGACACTAGTGCAATGACAACTGAAGTCCAGTTAGTGATATCCCTACTGGACTTCAGTCCAGTACTAACTGAAGTCCAGTTAGTGATATCCCTCATTTCACATAAAGAACCCAGTAGGTTCCTTAAAGGAACCAGTAGGTTCCTTAAAACACAAACTTTTAAACAGGGCAGAGGACACTACTAAAGTAACTTGGATAAAAATTTTTACTTCGTTTTAAAAATGAGTGTTTTTTCAATACTTACTCAATACATTGCAGAATTTAAAGTAATACTACAGCTGTCCATAAGCAGGTTTTCCTGCAAAAGTAAAGCTGCAAACACCACCACCAAAACTTTCTAAATTCAGGTTTTCTTTATTAATAAAATGGCTGCTATTATGTCTTTTGAAAAAAAAAAAAAAAAAAAAAAAGAAGTCTTTGGATCTTCCCAGATAAGCAAGCTAGAAATGAAACATTAACTACGGACATAACTGTCTGGTAAAGATATTCAGCTAGTTTATTTAATACAGGTTCCTCGGGAAGCAACGGCTGCTCGTGACAGTTAACAGGCAATGAGGGCGGTTCAGAGACCTCTGGGCCGCGGGGGCGGGTCAGGGTCCCCGGGGCGGTAACGGCCGCGCGGGGCAGTTAACAGCCGCGCGGGGCATTTAACGGCCGCGCGGGGCGGGTCAGGGTCCCCGGGGCAGTTAACGGCCGCGCCGGGGCGGGTCAGGGTCCCCGGGGCAGTTAACGGCCGCGCTGGGGCGGGTCAGGGTCCCCGGGGCGGTAACGGCCGCGCGGGGCATTTAACGGCCGCGCGGGGCAGGTTAGGGTCCCCGGGGCAGTTAACGGCCGCGCGGGGGCAGTTCAGGATCCCCGGGGCAGTAAGGGCCGCGCGGGACAGTTAACGGCCGCGCGGGGCGGGTCAGGGTCCCCGGCGCGGTAACGGCCGCGCGGGGCAGTTAACGGCCGCGCGGGGCGTTAACGGCCGCAGGGCCCTCGGGGCCGCGCTCCTTACCGGGAGAAGGGCGTGAGGCCGGCGCCCTTGAGCTGCAGCTCCCAGCGCTCGCCGTCTGGGCCCAGCACCTCGCCCAGGTACATGGCGGCGCCGTCGCCCAGCTGGCCCGCGAAGCTGCCGAACTGGTGGCCGCAGTAGCAGTGCGCGGCGGGCTCGGAGCCCGGCAGCAGCCGGTTGCCGCTGAAGTAGAGCGCGGCCTCGGCCTCGCGCGCCGGCCGCTCGCCGGGCGCCGCCGCCTCCAGCCCCAGCAGCGCCAGGGCCGGCGGCGACCAGGCCACGAGGCGCGGGTTGAGCAGCGGGCTGGGCCGCGCGCGGCAGAAGCAGGCGCCGGGCACGGGCCGCGGCGCCGGCTCCTCGCTCGGGTCCACGGGCAGCGAGCGCAGCGCCAGGTTGTCGAAGCGCAGCGAGCCCAGCCAGCCGCTGTCCCCCGCCGCGGCTCGGGCCGCAGGAGCCGCCGCCGGCTGCATGGCGGAGCGCAGCGAGCCCGGCAAGAAGCGGCGCCCGGCGCGTAGCGCCGCGGCCATTCGCCCCCCCGCTGCCACGGGGCGGGCCGAGGGCGGCGCCGGCGGGACGCGGCTCCGGAGCGTCTGCGAGCGGCGCCTCGTCGCGGACACCTCCCGCCGGGGAGCGCGGAGCGGAGCGAGTCCGCGATGTCTTGGCTGAGCAGGGGGGCCAAGGCGAAGGAGAAGGAGGAGGCCGAGAGCCCGCTGAGCCAGGAGGAGAGAGGGCTGCTCGTGCAGGCCATGCTGGAGCACGGCGGCGACCCGTGGGACTGCAAGGTGATCGGGCAGGAGCCCACGCTGAAAGCGGCCGAGCGGCTCTGGGTAAATTACATCTCCATGTACCACCCCAAGGGTGAGAAGAAGTGCTCGGCCCTGCAGTGGCTGCTCTTCGATCTGGCGAGCGCCCTGCAGGCTGCTCTGGAGGAGAAGGAGCAGGGCATGAAGGGCCTGCAGAGCAGCTTGCAGGTGGCTAACGGCGAGATCCTGGCGTTGCGCTGCGACAACGCGCTGTTTAACGAGCAGGCCGAGCAGCTGCGCGAGCTCAAGGAAAAGCTGAGGGCAGAGAGCGCCGACAACGCGCGGCTGCGGAAGAAAGTGCAGTGCCTGGGCACCCTGCTGGCCCTGGGCAAGGGCCTGGACCACAGGAAAGTGGCGGCCTTGAGCAAGACAGATTGGGACCCGGAGACCTGGGACGGGGATAGCTGGAGTCTGGAGGACAAGGAGAACTCGCCAGCACAGGGGGCGGCCGCCGTGGTTCCTAGGAAAGTGAAGGCGGCCGAGGGAGAGGCAGCTCTGAAAAGCTCGGCCGTGGGGGATACGCGCAGGAAGGAGAAGGTCTGGAAGAAGCAGAAGGAGGGCTGGCCTGTGTGGGTGAACAGGGTCTGGACTCTGGAGCAGTGCATGGTGTTCACGACTGAGGAGGCGAAGCGTGTGGTGACGGCCATAGGGCTGCCCTGGCCGAAGGTGGGCGCCGTCATCAGAGCCCTGCCGGCCAGCGAGACGACTGGCGGCGAGATCCTCCGGCTGGTGATCCGGAACCTGGGCGAGTATGAGCCCCTCAAGGACAACATGGAGGGGGCGCCCTGGGCAGACGTGCAGGAGGCGGCTGCCTACGTGTGTGGGAATGTGCTGCTGCGCGTGCTAAAGCAGAGGGAGAAACCCGTGACCCCCGACTTTGACATTTACGGGGTGAACACGGAGCAGGGGGACATAGGGGTCCTGGCGTGCCGTGCTCCAGAGCTACACAAGGGCTTTTTCATCAGCCTGGGCTCTACCTTGATCGGCCGGCCCCTTGGCGAATGCATGGCCACCCTGGAGAATGTGGGGACGCTTATGGGGGCAGGTGGAGAAGGAAAGGCAAAGAAGGGAGCTGCGAGGGGCAAACCGAGGAAGTACATTCCCCGAGGAACAATTTGGAGATTTTTAATAAATCAGGGGGTGAATGAAGAAGAGCTAGATAGCCAGCCCACGGGAGTGTTACTTGCCAAAATGAAGAAAATCCTCCAGGAAAAGGGGATGAAGCAAGAGGAAGTGTGGGAGAAACTGGAGCAGATGACGCCATCGGTTGCTCCCCCTGTTCCAAAGAGAAAACTCTACCCGTCCTTAAGGGACCTTAAAGATTAGGAGTCCCTACCCCTGGCATCAGTGGGATTAACCTCTACCACACTGACCTGGGATCACAGGGGAAGGGGCTCCGTGGAGGCGCCGGGGCCCGTCGGGGTGGGGGGGTGGGGGGGAAGCTGCAAATACTTTCATAGTTGATACGGGATCAGAAATAACTCTGCTAGATTACCAGGGTCCTCCACTCCCTGGTAAATTGGTCTGGATTTGGGGAGTGGGAGGAGGAAAAATGAAGAGAGAAGAAGCAGAAACCCATTTGTGCATCGGGGAAAATAAATTGGAAGGGCAGATAATTCTGGTTAAAGGATGGCCGAATGTTTTAGGGAAGAGTTTTCTGTCTCAGTTCAAGGTAGATCTGTCCAAAGGAAAATGATTTTGTGTTGCTACCTCAAGAAATGAGGATATCACAGGACTCACCAAGTCAATGAAGTACTGAAGGCAGAGCAGGAGCGGGGCTGTTGGATGAAGAATACGAGGTGATTCCAACCAGAGAGCCCATCTTCCAGTGCCGGTACGGTACAGAAGCACAGCGGGGTCATAAAGAGGCTTGGGAGGAGCAAGAAAGGTTTAATAAGAGAAAATTTAGGAGTAATTATAGTTCTTTGATGGGGAAACTCAGTTCTAACTGGAAAAAAAAAGGAGAGATTTTATGGGTAAAGGGGACTCAATGCTGGGAAATCAAAGAGGCTGCTGTTAATAATTGTATTTCCTTGGGGAAAGATATCAACAGAATTTAATGCAAAGCCTTGATGAAGTCGGAAGGTCCTGAATGCCTGGTTTCCTAACAGGAATCAGGAGGAATGTTGGCAGCAGGGGGAGGGAGGTGATCCTGCCCCTCTCCTCAGCTCTGGGGAGGCCGCACCTGGAGTATTGGGGGCAGCTCTGGGCTCCCCAGGACAAGAGGGATGTGGAGCTTCTAGAGAGGGTCCAGCGGAGGGAAACAAAGATGATTAAGGGACTAGAGCATCTCTCGTATGAGGAAAGACTTAGCGAGCCGGGCCTGTTTAGCCTGGAGAAGAGAAGGATGAGAGGGATCTTATCAATGTGTGTTAGTACCTTAAGAGAGGGTGTCAAGAGGAGGGACAGACTGTTTTCAGTGGTGCCCAATGAGAGGACAAGAGGCACCAGCCAGAAACTAAAGCACAGGAAAATCTGCCTGAATTGAAAGAAGAGCTTCTTCCCTGTGAGGGCGCCAGAGCCCTGGAACAGGCTGCCCAGGGATATTGTGGAGTCTCCTTCTCTGGAGGTCTTCCAAAGCTGCCTGGATGCCACCCTGTGCCCCAGGAGTCACTGCTGGAGCAGGGGGTTGGACTAGATGATCTCTAGAGGTCCCTTCCAACCTCAACCATTTTGTGATTCTGTGGATTTTCAAGAAAACGTCCGGGAATCTATATGGCAAAAGGCTGCCTGGTAAACGTCATGGAAACTGTATAGAAGGTCAAGATGGCTTGAGATGTAGCAGGTACCACAGCAGGAGAAGTTGGTGCAGAAACCACAACAGTAACCTAGTTTGATGTTGAAACACTCACAGCTAAAGTAAAATGGGGTAAATTTTGGATTGTGTACAAGGTAAATTGGTAGCAAATTTCAGATTGTTGTCCAATACAACCACAATAACTACCTGGAATAGCCAAATATGCCATGTGCTAAAAGCAACTGCCAAGTTAAAAAAAAAAAAAAAAAAAAACTTTTGTACAAGATCTCTGGCTATCTGTTGTATTTGAGCACAATTGTTAGCTACTGATTCAGCGTTTTGATGCTTTGTGTCATGGGTGAACCTCTTTCTCACCAGCAGTACCACAGCAAGGTCCCACACGACGAGTTTTAACAGCTGGGTGGCAGAGATGTCCACCTTGCTTTGGCTGAGGGTTAGGAGGGGGGTTAGCCTTTGGAAACCCGGGTGTGATTCTGCCACTTTCCTTCATGCGTCAGTGGAGCTCAAGACATCGGGAGAAGGGTGGGCGGGACGTGAGGGCTGCAGGGGCAGCACCCCCTGCAGCACCCCCTGCCCTTGGCAGCTGCATGAGGACACAGGGGACAAGGAGAGGAGCCCGGTCTGCGCCTCAGCTCAGGGCTTGCTGAGCACCAGAGCCGCTGCCCGCTCTGCAGCGCAGCGGGTGCTGCGACAGAACACAACGGAGCAGTTCCCGCTCCGTGTCGTTCTCCAGGTATTTGTGGTGTGCGGCTGAAGCTTTCGCTGCGTTTCAGAGGACACATTGAGCAGCCAGCTCCAGCCTGCAGCGGGTCTGGGCCAGCCACACCTGGACTGACTTCTCCTGCAAAGGAAAAAGGGGGGGAAAATACCCCAAACAAACAAACAAGGCCCCACAAGCAATAAAGTCAGTCCCAACACTTAAGCCTGAAATTAAAGTTTATTTTGGTTTGAGAAAGAAACAGGAAACTAAGTACATGAGCATGGCAGAATTACACATAAGACGTGATTTGTTTCTTTTCCACGTGCGGTTCCCACTACTGCCTGGCACTTGGAGCCAACGCAACACCCGGTCGGGGTTGTTTCATGTTTCACTTTGCGCACACACAGGGCTTCCAGTGCCAACCTGCAGTCTTAGTTCGCCTCAAAACCCAATTACTTGGTGCAGTGCTCAGTACAGGAAAACACCCCCACACAAAGAGCGCAGCACAGACACAGCTGTGCTCCCCCAGCAAGCCAGGCAGCCCGGAACGGGCTCTCCCATTCCCACCGGAGACAAGAAAAACACGGCAGAGAGCGGGGCGAGAGCGTGCCTGTGTTCGCACGCGGAAGCGATAAAAAGCTGCTTGCTTTGAAACACTCCTCAAGATATCTCGGCACCAAACTCCTCCTCAGTGCTCGTTACTGCCACGGGAAGCTCTAACCCTGGGCTGTCCTTTTCTAGGAAATTTACTCGAACAGCCAAGGTCCCGGTTCCCCGCACAGCCCCTGCTTCGGCAGCAGTGCCAAGCCGGGGGCAGCAGCCGTTTTGAGGCGCTTCACTCGGGGCGCCGCGGCACCCTCAGGCCCCTCACAGAGCACGCGAGGCGCAGGCCCAGCCCGAGCCCTAATCCCCAGCCCCTGTGCCCCGACAAAACCAGCACACTCGCTCTCCCTGCCCTGTGCCAGGCTCTCAGTTAAGAGCACTTACACAGGGCAGCTAAGTTTCCATTTCCTGGGATCTTCAAGGGGGCTGAAAACATCTGTCAAAAGGCAACACACAGGGAAATCCATCCTCATCCATCCTCGTCCGTGCCCCGACTACAGGGGCTGGAGGAACCAGTTCCTGCAGTTCGGCACTGGAGCGCGGGGCCTCAGCAGGGATTTGCTCTGTGGGCCCGAGCCCCGCAGTGCCCTGTGCTGCTCACGGTGAGGCTGCGCACGAGGGCTCGCTTTCAGAAAACAACTAATGCAGAAAATAAATGCCTTTGACAGCAATGGTGGTTAAAATATTTTATTTTTTATATCACAGAACATACTGCTGTTCGCTTTAAACCACTTGAGATTAAAGGCACACGTTGTTAAAAATACTTCCAATTTACATCAGGTGTACAAGTGCATAAAGCAGATGTACACGTCACCCAAAATTACAATATGGCTTCGTAAGGTTGAGCTGGGGCTGGGACAATTCAACGTGATTTTACAGGATGCTGTTAACACTGGAAGGGCTGACGGGACTCGAACGGAACGGAGGGGACCCGAAACACTGATGAAGCCACACGAACAGCATGAGCCCCCGATGCCACGGCATTGAGCACTAGTGTGGGGGACATGAGAACGGGGTGTCAGCTCTGCAATCTCAGGCTTTGAGGTGCCTCCCACAACAACCCCCCTCCCGCAACAGCCTCCCCCAAGAACCGGCTGCTACGACTGTAGAATGAAACCCAAGACTGCAGGAATTCAGCACCGACACAGACCCAACAGCAAAGGACAGCGCACAGAACCAGAGCTACAGGATGGCTGAGGCTGGAAGGAACCTCTAGAGATCACCCAGTGCAACCCCCTGCTCCAGCAGGGACACCCAGAGCACAGGACACAGGGCGGCATCCAGGCGGGTTGGGAAGACCTCCAGAGAAGGAGACTCCACAACCTCGTGGTCATAGTTTCTGGATAAAAAGAACAGTAAGTCTGCAAGAATGCTCCACAACAATCACTTAGCATTAGTCCCACCCAAGTTTAAGGCTCTTATTTATTTTTTTCCCTCCTAAAATTTACCTTAGATTTGTCTTTTGTGTAAAATTACCTGAGCACAGATATTAAAGATCTGCAGAGCTTTTAAAATGTCTGCAGATACCTTAAAAATCTGTAGAGTTCTTAAAGCAAAACCTCAATGTATCAAACTCTACAGCTAGAATGATCTCAAATCAAAAAAAAAAAATCTTTTGGTGTGTCAGTAAAGCCAGGAGAGGAATGAGCTTAAGCTTTTGCTTTCATCTTTAGAAAATGTACACAAAATGTAACCCACTTACTCCAATAGGACCACTTAGTAGTAAACAATATATTAAACCTTTACCCCCCCAAAAAGAACCCAACAAAAAACGGAATCAAAACTCAGGCAGCTGCCCTAGTTTCTACAAATTGTTTCCAAATGCTGCTGCTTTGGATCCTGCCAGAGGGGTCTGCTTTTTTTCTCAAGCACTAACTGATGGAGAATGAGAGGAGAGAGGTGCTGATTCCACAGTGCTCCGTGTTACCAACTACACCTAGTGTCCAAGCGGGAATCGCTGCTGTTCTTTTCCGCTAAGCTTTTCCCTGCACAAGCGTTAAGGCCCTGATGGAGAGGAGCACGGAAGCACTTAGGAGCTCGGCAGGCTCGGGCCAGGTTGGAGAGGAGGCTTTGAGACAGAGAGGCAGCAGTGGCCGCCGCGCTGGGAGCTCCAGGAGCCCCGGGGTGCAGGGGCAGCAGAGTCGGCCAGGGCGGCAGCACCTCCCCTTCTATCACAAAAGCCTTGGAAAAAGGACAAGGCTGGAGATGCACGCACGTCCTTTTGGCAAACGGACTGTGTGGGAGCGTTTCCAACACAAGGCTTTGGGAATTCAGCCACCAGGCAAAGCGGTGTGTGGATTTCATTGAAAGAAGTTGGAAGCCACCCCCTCACGAAACTATGAAACCAGGACTCTTCCTCCTGCTTCACACACCCTCTCCCCAGAGGTTAATACAGATATGAACTGAAGGCAATCAGCAATTGCACGGGAGCCTGAGGAGCAAACAGCATCCCGGCATCGCCTGAGGGTTTGGATGTGACGGTTATCTGCACTCTTGGACTGCGACCAGCTGATTGCAGAGGGCACTTTACAACCAAGGACGGGCCTGTACCAAGGTACCCCCAAATCCCATTCAATATTAGCCTAGGATTTTAGAAAGAAAAATGAGAGATGGATAACAGTTGTCCTGACAAAATAAAATAGAAAACAAAATGAGAAAAATATCACAGCAGCTTGAAGTACCCATAATTCTTTGTATAAATAGCAAGGAGCCAAAAGAAAACACTACAGCTAGTTTGAAAAATTCAGTTGAGCTTCCATTTTATAGCAAATAGATTAAAATATTTATCCACTGAGAAATTATACTGATAAATAAGGTATTTCCATGTATCAAAAATGAGGGGCAGTTCCAGGCTTCTTGTCCCAGTAATGAAAGGTCTGAGAAACAAAAGCAAGTCGTACAGTAGTTCTAGTCTCTTAAATTTACAACACTGATTCCAGCAGGATTGGGCTAACTAATACAGATTAAATAACCTAATCTAGAGGAACAGAGTGTCCTGTAAACATGTGACACCAGCCACGCTGCCCCGTGACACAAGGCAGGGGAAGGAGAGCTCAGCCGAAGGCAACACTTCTGCTTTGCAGTAAGGCTTGTGAAACCTGTGAGCAGTGTTTGCATGACAGCCTGGAAAGCTCTAAAGGTTTTTTCTTTTAAAAAGCGTGTTTTAAGTATAAAACACTTACGGACAGATGTCCTTCTAAATCAGGTGTAAAAGTGCCTGGCACCAGAAATTACTACTAGGTATTACCATACCTAAGGAAAAAACCTAAAAATCACGCAGACAGGTGGACCTGACTTCTGAGCAGATGCACCCAATTTAGCTGCTCTGTTTCTGTTCCTCTGACAGAGTCACGAGCACACGCTCTTCAAGCTGTCTGTGCCACACCATTCCTAATATATATTATATATACAGCACGTCTTTGTATATATATTATATATTTGTGTGTATTTCATTTACCTCACTCCAGAGTCATGTGCTTTCATGCAATACACTTACCAAGAACCAAACTTACTCATTACATCATAGCTGGTGTAGCTTTCAGCATCAACACTTTATTACACAGTAATTGAGCTCTGTTGAGCACCACCCGGCTCCGACTTGAATCCTGCTCCTCTCCCTGCTCTTCCAGCGCGCTCCGTGTGTCCTGTTCCTGCCGCAGCCCGTGCAGCCCCCTGCTCGGCCTCTGCCCGATGGTCAGTGCTGGGCTCTCAGCTCTGTCAGCTTCTGAAGGTAGCTCTGTGCTGCAGGCATCGACAGGATGAGCCGCACTGTCCTTCGGCCTATTCGGTAGCAGCCGTAGCCCATGAGTCCAAAAACCGTCGCTTTTACGACAAATCTGAAGATCTTACTGGAAGCTGATGGAGGAGGCACACTGAAAGAGAGACACAAATGAAGTTAACGTTGTATCTGGGGAAAATAAAGTAGCTTCTGACCAAAACAATGATCATTTCCCTCCCTCCTTTAGAGGTGGGGGACCTTTCTGGGAGCAGAGGTCGTGCAGATGGGCAGTCTGTTCATCCACATTCACAGGCTGCATCCAAACTAAGGAAGAGACAACGTTACCCGCTCCGTGTGTGCCACTTATCGGCTTGGGACCTGCCTGGGGCCCCACCACACTACCCAGGAGGGCACCAGGAGCTCCCGAGGAACACTAGCAACTACACACTCCACAGAGCTCCTTTTAAGAGCATTATGTGCGAATGAGCAGTACGAGCAAAAGCCCAAGAGTAGTGCGGGCCCCAGCTCGCTGCCACTCAGATCCTTGGATCCTCGGGATCCCAGGACACTCGTGTGGGACCTGCTCCCACCCCTGGTGGGGCAGCGGAGGGCTCTGCCCCCAGGCTCAAGCAGCGCTGCCAGCGGAGGGCACTTGGTAGCCAGGGGCCTCGGAAGCACGGAGGCGGCTGCGAGAGCAGGGCCCGGAGCACCAGCTCCCCGGGGCTCTGCGTGCGACGCGGACACACTGCCACCCCATCGGGACGCTGCTCTCTGTGGCCTTAAAGGATTCCCAGCTGCTCACTCATTTATCCCGAAAACCCCACCGCTAAGGCACTTCCAAGCAGTTCCTATAGTGCAAAATCCTACAAGGCACCTCTAAACGAGGCAGGGATTGCCAGGAGGAGACAACCAGGTTCCATCTGGCACATTAAAGGAAGAGGCAAGCAAAGCTTGAGCAAGGCACACACTGAGCAAAGGATGGGCCAAACAACCTTCACACTCTCTACACTTTTCCCCAGGTTCAGTCCCTCAGTGCAATTTAGGGAGCAGGACCTGCAGGCTCTGCCTAGGGCTGGGCTTAGCACAAGAACCTAAAATGGGAAGCGTGGCGGGTGTCGAGAGCATTTTCAAGATCATTTTGCAACCTGCAAAGCACAGATACCTGTAATATCTTTAGAACTTCTCATTTTAGGGAGATGACACTCAGTAACACCGAATGCACAGTTTTGCTTTGCATCTGCAATGTGCCCACCCCAGAAAAATAAAAAGATTAACAAGAAATGGGAATCTGAATGCCACCTAAGAATGTCATTTGCTTTTTATCATTTGTGCCTTGTACGCTTTTAGAAAGCCAGGTTCAGGTGATGTTAGCCCCTTCCAGAAGTTCAGTTCCTTCCCTTACATTCAGTTACTTTGCCTGGCAGGGCACAGACGCCGCGCGAGGGCCCAGGGCCTCTCAGCAGCTGGCTGCACTCGAGCACGAGCTCCAAGAGATCCTGCTGCTCCCACGTGCCCTGAAAAAACAGCTAGGGGCAACCGCGATTCCCAGAGCCGTCCTGGCCCTGACACCGTCAAGCTCTGAGATAACACTTCATATTCACCCAAGCCAGAGCAGAGCCTGGTTTTGCATCTGCTGCCTCCCACAAGCCTCACCGGAGTCCTGAGTTTTAAAGCCCCAGATAAACTTTCTCTCCAGCCAAAGCTGTTTCCTCACATTTGGCCTGATCTCCAGCTACTGACTTCTTCCCTTTGGCTCTTCCTTCCCTTTAGTGCAAGCAGTGTGTTCAAGTATTACACAGCAAGTCAGGGAGCCCTGCGGCGGCAGGGGCAAAAGCAGCAGTGACTCCTGATGCTGGGACGAGTAATAACCCAAAAAAACCCCAAACTCATCACCAGCTATCAGCAAGAGGAGCTGCTAACCTCAACGGGAAGGAAAGGACAACGTTACCTCAACGGGAAGGAAAGGACAACGTTACCTCAACGGGAAGGAAAGGACAACGTTACCTCATTATTTCCTGGATGTTCAAGTCAGAGTTCCAGTTCTTCTCAATCCCAGGTACGTGGCCCATCCCAACGACACCCACCACAACAGATGGGATGTACTGTCTAGGTTCAGCTACGGAGAGAGATGGAAGGAAAGGATCACATCAGTAAAAAACAACTGCAAACTGTGAAGGAAATGTGTGAGATTATAAAGCAGTTTTTTTTTTTTTTTTTTTTTTTTTTTTTTAAAAAGAGGCAGGTCCTCCTAATACTACATAGTTAAAATTTAATGTTACATAGCAAAAGTTAACAGGTATCTTTCCTATTGTCTCTCATGTTCCCAGCCTGAACAGATCCCTGCTCCGTGGAGATTTGCTTTTCGGGAGAAGTTTGTTCTGGCCAACAAGAGGAAGCGGGGCTGGTGCTCCCGGGAACGCTGCTCCCGGGAACACTGCGGGATGCAAACAAAGCCTTTGTGCTGTTGACAGCAGAAGGAACCCCAGGACTAGGGGTCAGGTTGCTCCCCACACTGTATTTTGTGGTCCAATCCGTTTATAAGCCCTTCAAAGGTAATACATAAAAGCCCCCTCCAGCTCCAGGGATCTGCAGTTATCCACAGGTCTGTCCTCTGCCTCTGGAGGCAGCCGTCCTTTATGGCAGGGTAGCTGAACAGACAGGTCCCCTTTGGCTGGGCCAACAGCCTCTGCAGAGCAGCTCATTTTGGTGGCAAGTGCAGGAAAACTAGGTAGTGAGATGCAAAAACACTGGTGCAATATCCCCACTGTTATTATTATCCTCACTATTATTATTACAGTTATTATCAATTGACAAGACAGTGCCAGAAGTTTTGCACCACGTGGCTGCAAACAGTATTTTCTCAAGACAGCCAATAAAGAGCAATCCATATGCTTACACGCCTATGCTTCTATAGGCATATGCTTACACATATCCCAAGGGCACGCAGAGCACGCACAAGAACAAGGGGATTTGCCAGGCCAGACAAACACCGTTCTGGAAGAGGCCACTGTGAGAGAACAGCAGTGCTGCTGTGTTTTTCTTTAGGCCCTGTGATCTCCTGCAGCCCGTGGCATATGTTTACATATGTCTGTAAAACAGACCCATGGGGACTCCAGGTTTCCCAGGAAGTAAATCTGAGCACCGGGACACTACAAACACTTTGCCAGGGATGGGGTCTACCACAAAACACTTACTTTCTGAAGCTCGAGGTAGTTCTATCTGCTTTGCAGCTTGCTTCAACATGTAGGTCAGGTAAACATCTCGTTCCGAGACAATAGTGCGATGAAGATCGGGAAATTCGCCGATCATTTCTGCCATCATCTGCTCCAGCAAATCCTTCTGCTTGCATTTCTCCACATCATCCTTACTGAAAGGAAAACACATTTTGTGGGTATTTATTTAATGATTTCAAAGCCTGAGACAGACTGACAGCAAAAGAGCAACTTTAAGGGGCCATTCCTGTTAGACACACATACATGCCAGGCAGTTCTCTCCAGAAGGAGAGCAACCTCCCCAAACCTGTGAAACTGGGTATTTCACAATGCCTCTCAAGTCAAGGAAGGGGAAAGACAAGAGAGGGCACTTGCCTTTAGGCACTTCAACCCAATGCTTTTTCACACTTCCCTGTTTGCAAGCAATTAAACTGAGCAAGAAGCACAGGGGTTCAAGAGCAGCAGTACACGTGGCTCCCAACATCTCAGAATACATCAGGGAGCTCCACAGCAGCAAGGCAGCCGCCTCTGAGGAGGTGATTCCGAGTTCCCAAAGAGGCATTGGGAATACACACACCCTGCACGGGGCCAGCCTGAGGAGCGGGAAAGAGCTCTGCAGGTTTCTAACACCAATCACAAGCCTTCAGCAGGGAACTTTTTAAATCCCTGAATGGGAGAATGTTAAATGAACAGGGAATAGAGAGGGCAAGAAACACAGGAGCAAACATGAGGAGCTTCTGTATCTTTTAACAGTGCTGTTAGTCTTCTGTTTGCTCTCAGATGCAGTTTGCAGCAACAGGTAAGTTGGTTTGCAGCCCTGCCCACCGAGGGCTGATCCCATCAGACCTTCCCTTAACTCCTGAGGTCAAAGACTGGATGCCGCCTTGTGCCCCGTGCTCTGGGTGTCCCTGCTGGAGCAGCGAGGTTGGACTAGGTGATCTCTAGAGGTCCTTTCCAACCTCAACCATTCTGTGATTCTGGGACACTACAAATGGAAACAGGGGCAACCAAAAGGAGAGCTTTCAACAAGTCACCTACCACCCAACTGACACAAACTGATAGTGAATTACAACTCCCTTTCCATCAGAATCACATATCGATACCTCAGTGATCATGTCTATACAGCAGTTCCCCCCACTATATATTTTTTTTTAATATTTGTAAAGCCACAAATTTCACAAATCAATTGTACAAAGTTTAGATGAACCTTTATCCAAATTTAAATTTCACCTGTGAACTTGCATTCACCTATCATGACTACAGGTTAACATTACAGTTGAAAACCAAAATATTCTCAGGATAAGTGAAGGAATGGAAGCAGTTGCAGAGAAAAACATACTCCAGTGTCCCCCGCTCCCCTCCCCAACACTGTAAATAGCTCCATGCTTCTATTAGACTAGCAAAGAAATAACATTTACTTTGTGTGTGAACTCCAGATAATAAAGTAGAAAAAAAAAAAAAGATTCAAATTCCCCTTATAGCTAAATGTGGTAGCAAGTGTTTACAGGAAGCAAATAAAAGGTAAAACCACATCAAGAGTGGCTTGATTGAGCCCTGAATGTCTTAAAAAAAAAAAAATCCAATCCCAGGACCCTGATGGCTCTGTGGGCTACACAGAGCTCCAGCCGCAGGCACCAAGGCCAGGACGGAGGCTCAGGGACCACACAAACTGCCAGCCCGTTTCTGGCCAACCTGCCACTGCTGCAAGTCTGCTAGAAACACCAGGAATTTTGTCCAGGAGACCTGCTGGGCACAGGGTTCACCCAGGCCAAGCAGGTTCCCTCTCACCTGTGGGCTGGAGCAGAGTGGAAACAATCGTGGCAGGACATTTCTCTGCAGGGTAGGGGAAACCAGGCTGAGCAAGCAAATAACCATCTGAGAAGTACTGCTGTAAGACAGAAGTTCCTAAGGAGGCCCCTTTATAAAGGCAGCATTAAGTCATACAAACTTTTAAATGTTTTCTCTTGGTCAAAAAAAAAAAAAAAAAAAAAAAAAAAAAAACAAACAAAAAAACAAAAACAAAAACAAAAAAAAAACCACCTGCTCAGACAGGCAGATGTTGATTCAGTTCTCAAGCTGCCCTGATCCTGATGTGACTTTACACAGTAGACCTTTCCTTTGGAAACCTTAACGAAGTATATATTAGCACAGGGACAAGCCCATTCTTGTCCATTTAGAAAATCCATGTGCTGATAACGGGCAAGGTTTTGTGTTCAGTAAAGGAAGAGACAAAAAAAACATTTTTTTTGTTTGAGTAGTGTTTGTTTCTTTGGGTGTTTCACACGAGGCTGCCTACTGAAGCCTTTCAGCTCCTCCTCGAGTCAACATGAAGAGTTGAAGAAGTTGCCCTTGGAAATCAGAGGGAAATTCATACCTGATTGGGTCAGATAGGAAGCAAAGGCCCCAAGCAAGCTTGACTTTTTGCCAGAAAGAAAGAGCAGCAATTGCTCTCTTAAAAGTAACAGGGATGGGTCTGTCTCCAAGATGAAATTTACAGAAAGGTACTTTACTAGCCTGGAAGAGAAGACACAAATTACCATGCAGCACTTCACATTACAGCAGTAGTCACTGCCAGCTTAAATGTACGTTTGTCTTATTATGTTATCCTAGGTATTTTACAAAGAAAAAAAAAAAGAGGAGCAAAACAGTTTCACAATTCAAAGTTTTGGGGTTTGCAGTAACTTTTTCCATATACTACTTTGTAAAGGAATATGTCATCCAATGGTTTCAGTAAATTTACAGTAAACCCATGAATTTAATTCCATCCTCTTTTTATTTTCCTGTTACATAAACACAAAGCACCTTTTTATGACTTTCGGCAAACAGATGGGGCTAAATACCTACCTACCCAGGCTGGAATAAAGTGGCAAGCAAAACGACTTTGAACATTTTGCTTTTAACTGGGATTCCTCAGGATTAAATCTGTCCAACTGTTTGTGAGGATACAATAAACTGAGAACTGGAGGAACTCCAAAAACAAAGACTAATACCAGGTGAGATTTTGCTAAACCATTGGTCAACCAAACCTATGTTATACTGGAAAGCTCCTCAATAAACATGAGTTCTAAAAAATTCCAAAAAACCATTTTAGAAGGAGATGGAGCCATTACTATTTGAAATTTTTTTTGGGGGGGAGAAGTAGGGACAGGATGGGACGACACAAAGTCTGGTCCAGAATACACAGAAAAATGGGCCTTGAAACAATTTTATTTTTATTAAGAATAAATACAAAGAATTATTCCAAAATGGAATAATTTGGAAATTATGATGTGTTTCCCCTTTTAACACAGTAGAGATAACCACAAAAATTGAATAAAAACAGGATTATCATTTAGATGGAGTTATTTCACCTACCCAAAACAAACAGCTAAACCCCTCAGTTTCTGTTGGTGGTCTTATTGTAACATTCTCACTATCCAACAACAGTTATTCAACAAGAACAGAAAAAGTTAGCTATTAATAAAACCAAAATAAATGCCATTAACATGTCACTGGGGGAAAAAACCCAACATTTAAAGCCTTTCTGGTGCTGCCTTTGTGTCACTCAGGGCTGCAAACCTCTGTGGCTTGAGTTTACTTTGAGGCTGCAGATAACTCCCACAGGCTTCAGTGCAAACACCTGCCCAGGCTCTTTCCCAGCAGCTACAAATGGCCTTGTTTAGTCCGACTGCTTAGTGTGAGTCGGGAGCAAAAGGCCAGCAATTTGACCCCCAGAACCATTTGGAGTCCTCACCTCTTTGAAAGCCTCCCTGAATTCTCCGCCTGGGGCCATGCCCAGCTGCTCCGTGATGTGGGCAGACACCTTCAGAAGCAGCATCTGCATCAACCCAGACATGACTCCGTTCTAGAGGAAAGGGGAGAGAGGAAAAGAAGAACATTAGGAAAAGAATCAACAAGCTGTTTGGATTCCTGAGAGGAAGGCACTGTCAAAAATTGTTGGTTATCTTGCTGAAGAAGAAATACTGAGGCCACCCCTTGGAGCCAGCTCAATGATGAACACAGACCTTCTATTTCAGCCTCTATCATTTGTAAAGTGGCTTTTCACTTTAGCCTATAACAGAGATATTGTCCCTTTCCACAAAAAGCACAACAGGGAAGGCCTGCAAGACCGGCTGCTTGTCTTTCCATGTTTATCCCACCCGCCTGGAGAAGGTGTCCGGTAACCACGTGGCCAAACAGCTCCCCCGGAATGCCAGCCTGGCTGTGACCCCTGCCCGCTGGCACCCTGAACATCTCCTTGGGCGAAGGACAGAGGCTGAAAATCCCAGATTCCTCTCCTTTTTTTGGAGGGCAGGGAGGATGTCTTTTCCATATGCTTCTCCATTTTTTCCTTTTTAATCTACTATTCTTAAAGAAATGACAAAAAAATAAACTGTCACAAATCCACTCCGGGCTGTGAGTGCTGTCCTCGGTCCCGCTGGGCTCCTGCCGAGGCTCTGCTCTAGAGGCCGGAGACTCGGAGGCCAAGGGCCCCGGCTTCACCCCGGCTGTGACCAGGCCACAGCACTGCCACGAGGGAACCCCCCAAATTCCCTTCCCCCAAGGTCTCTTCCTGCACCAGGGCACTGAAGAGGAGCTTGGGGTCAACACAACCACCTGAACTACCACAGCAACCTGCCTGGCCCTTCCTGCCTCGAATGCCCCCTCGGGTGAGGCCCTGGTGTGACACCTCCCCAAAGGCCACCAGGAGCTGTGCCAAGGGCACAGCCTTTGGGAACAGGAGCCTGCAGGGGGGCGAGCGCCCAGTGGGAGCGGGAGGCTCCACACGGATGTTCCCAGCAGGACACAGGCTCGGGAGACGCAGCAGGGGGCAGCGAGGAGCCGTTCCCATGTTCCTTGGATTCACCTCAAGCCTCCAAGGACACGGGTTTCCAGGAGAGACCCCCACAAGAGCAGAAAACCGAGGCCGTGAACACTAAGGTCACATGTGGGCTCCTGCCCCTTCAGGACTAATGTGTTTGAGCACTGGGTTTTTTATAAACGGAGTGAAGACAGATTCATCCTGCTGAATATCAAATGGAGGCAGCTTTGGAGCACCTCCGGGCCATTCGTGGTCTTAATCCCATGCAAAACCCAGGGAGTCCCATACGTGCTCGACATGGAGGAGATGAGAAGCGACAGGTTTGGACAAACAGCAACAACCAGTCGGAGCGATGCTGGGCAATGAAGAGCTCAAGGCAGCAGGGCCGGGGGCAGCAATGCAGCACAAGGGCATCACCCACACAAGATTATCCCGTGTCAGAAAGGCAGAGCCGACTGCAAAAGGGAATGAACCCCCCCAAGGGACTGGATAAACTCTCAGCTTGGATGCAGCAGCCATAACCAAAGCCAAGCACTTGGGAAAGAACCTTAACTGCAACACGATGCAGAGCTACTGGCACGCGGGAGAGAATGTGAGATGCTGAGCTCCTCAGCTCTGTGCCTAACAGCAGCCACACAGCAAGAAGAATGACAGGGAATATCAGGAGAGGAGCAGGGGGGAACATCACTGTGCTCCTGTACAACCTCTGTGTGGAAAACAATGCATTTGAAACAGCAAAGGTACAGAGAAAGATCAAACGCATAAGAGGAGATTATACCCATCACTCATCGGGGTCTGAAAAGTATAGACAGAATATAGAGGACATGGATGGATGGATGGATGGATGGATGGATGGATGGATGGATGGATGGAGAAAAAAAGGCTGGAAGAGTAGAGTATCATACCAAGGTATGACCATAAAGGAACATTTCCCACACTACTCGCTAGGCATCAGGAAACTGCCAGAGGCTCCTGGAGCAGACAGGTCCGTGCTGAGCCCGGGGCCCTGCAGCCCAGCCCAAGTGCTGGCCCAGCCCAGCACTGCAGCCGGGCACAGGCAAAATACCACAGTCCCCAGCTCTCCTCCTTCAGAAAGGCTGATTGCTACAAACAGTCTTGCACAAACACAGCCTGGAGGTGGGGACTGGTTTTGCTGCTGCTGGCAAATGCCCTGGGGACGTTTGACTCTACAGTGCACGTGAAGAGAACCCGTGAGCACGGCCTGCAGCCCCTGTGCATGGGCCTTCACCCAGCAAGTGACTCTCTTAGCTGCTGCACAAAATTAGCGACCCCCTTAGCTGCAGCTGACCTAACTAGGGAGAGCTGTGCAAAATGAGAGCTTTTTCAATGGCTAGAAACACATCCTACTACTACATAACTTCTTTAAACACGGTTAACTTTATCCTAGAGGGCTGAGGGGAGGAAGAAAAAGAGGGGGAAAAAATATCTACACTAAAATATTTTGGTGCTGTCACAGAGCTTTCTCCTCTCGCTGAGGACAAGGGTCCCC
>NW_020454305.1:680815-758282 GCF_003342845.1 Nothoprocta perdicaria
GGGGGGACACGACAAGGTTCCCCATGTCCTCCTTGGTGCCAGGAGCAGCAATGGAGGGGGACAACATTCCCCATGTCCTCCTTGGTGCCAGGAGCAGCAATGGGCGGGGGGGGGGGAGGGGGGACAAGGTTCCCCATGTCCTCCTTGGTGCCAGGAGCAGCAATGGGGGGGGACAACATTCCCCATGTCCTCCTTGGTGCCAGGAGCAGCAATGGGGGGGGGACAAGGTTCCCCATGTCCTCCTTGGTGCCAGGAGCAGCCATCAGGCACTGCTTCCTGGGGACAGGAGCCAGGTGAAAAGCAAGCCCTGCTCACACTGCCACGTGGCCATGCAAGCTCTGCAGTGGACACTGAGGGCACAGGGGAAAACAAAGCCAGAGGAAAAGACAAAACCAGTCTTACCAGTTGGGTTAAGCCAATGTTCCCGCTCACCTTCCCAGCTGGAGCCAGGTCCCAGTCCACTGGGACTGCCCTGCTTAAGGGACAGTTCTTTGTAAACCATTGGATGGGTTTCAGAGCAAAGGAGGGGCTGGGAAAGGCTACTTTTAACCCATAATAGTTGCTTGATAATCTGTGAATACCAACAAGCCATTGCAAGTGTGTACTAATTGTCAATTAATAGCTCAGATTCCAGCTTCAAATAAGAGTAATAAAATTAAACTTTACTGCTTAAGATTTACACAAGCAAGTGCAAAAGAAGACTTGTCTTTTTCTAATCCTATACTACAGGATTCAAGTTATATGCAGCTTTAGCTTTGGTGCAACTTTTGGGCCCGAGTGCTCATTTGATTGACATGGAATGAGAGAGCCCAAGGGAAGCATCCAGGGCATGGAACAACTTGGGGGGGGGAAAACAAAGCCACTGTAGTTTGGTGTGAGACTTTCAAGGAGATTTTCCTGCTTTTGCCTACACCTGTATAATCCACACTGCTGCTGAATCAAGGCAGGAGGGATTGCTCCGTTTTATTGTTGGGACTATACATGGAAAATGTTGCCTAAAAGGTAGGATGTCCAAGTTATTATTTGCATTATTCCTGGCAACAAAGCAAAGTCTAAGATGGAGCTGTAACCAGCAGGAAGAAGTCCTGTATTATCCTCTGGTTTTGGAGCCAGCACAAGCTGCACTGCCTGGTGGCCACACAGAAAAATCATCCAAGTCCCAGCAGAAACCTCCAGCTACACCACAGAGCTGCCAACATGACACTTCCTCACAGGAATTTCACAGGGGAAGGAAAAAAGGGAAGTTTTCTCTTTGATTTTCACCAGTTTTCTCCCTCAAACTGAGGTGAGCAAGAACTGCTGCATTTAGTTTTGAGATACAGAAAGGTTTTGATAAAAAGGAAGGTTATGTGCCTGTTTATGCAAACAGAACCCCCAACAACACGACACAGGCTGCTGTGAACATTGATTTCTTTGGCTACGGGTACCAAAACAAACAGATACATCCAACATTCAAATCTTTTGTGCTGCTTTCTTTCTTAATAAGACATAAATAAAACTAGGAAAAGTTCATTATTGCTTAACCGAGCGAGTTGGAAAGACTTTTGAGAAACTATGTATACAGACACACACAAATGGATTAGCCTCCAGCCGCTGCCTGTGCTTCTGCATGGATGGGGGTTATGGTCTTACTGGGGCTGCAATCCTGAGGATTCCCCAATGATATCAAAACTCAGTAACCTGATGATATGCCAGCCCTACACACCAGAAATAACTGGATTTGTTCATCCAGCTGAGCACTCAAAACACCCTGATGACCACTGACCTGATGCTGCCCTTCTAACGAGACATCCTAACATCATTTTAAGATCAACCCTGTATTATCTTGTTGTGCTTAGCTTAAAATTGCTCCAATACTAGCTAGGTGGTTGGAACTGAAAATACAGGACAAGAGTCATGTCTTGCACATACATCCAAGCCATCCATGGGCAAGTTGCCAGACTAGTCATACACTGAATAGTTGCCACTCTGCCCCAGTTTTCCAAACCCAAGCCCGCCAAGGCATACTGCCAATAGCAAATACTGGGGAGAAATGAAGAGTGGAATTAATAAATAAATAAAAAGGAAGAAATACAAAAGACAACACACCAAGGAATGCAACTCCACAACAATCCAAGGTTAAGTGCTCCTTAAACAGCTGTGATACAGATGCAAATCCTAGAGATCAGAGTCACATTTAAATATACTAGTGGGATGTTGCGAGTGCAAACTCAGAACTGCATCCTGCAAATAGAGCAACTGTTAAATCCAGGAAGAGTCCTGGGGCAGTCAACGACTGCCCAGTCAACCCTGCTGTGGAACAGAAGCCCTCAGTAATGAAGCTGAAAGGAAAATACCAAACCCAACTTTGCCTAACTGCACTCTCCCTGCACGAAAACTATTAGGTTCACAGCTGGCAGGAACACTGTTTCTGGTTGTAATCTGACAAACCATTACTTAGTACAAACCTTTCATTTTCACTGTGTGAATCATACCTGTTTTATAGCTTGTTGAAGTTTTTCCAGATTTATTTCTTTGGCTTCTTTTAGCAATGTCTTTTCATCCATCTTTAGCATAGAAACTCTGTACTGGCACAGCTCCACCACAACTACATCAGGCTGCACTTCTTGTATTGTCTGAAAAAGATGTGTTTATTTACACTAATTTAGGAAAGATTAAATAGATCTACAGCGAATGTTGATCTTGTAGGAGAGTAATCTGCAAGGTACTGGGGAGAACAAAAGTCCACTCTGCCAATCACCTTCAGGTAACAGAAGAGTTAGCATATGCAAAACATATACAAGACTTCATCAAATAACTATTGAGAATAAGGGAGATACCAGCAGAACACTGGGCAGCTGCTGCACACTGAGACAGTGAGACAGAGTCCAAGTTGTAGTGGGTGGAGAAACAGAACATCCTGGTGTTAAACTTGCCCATTTGCACAGTGCCTTTAACAGTGCTCCATGGCCATTTACAATCCAAGTGGAGTGAGTCTTTTAAGAGTCAGACCTGATGAATCTGGCAAGAGATTTCTCCCCTACCAATTCCTGGGCAGTAAAACCAGTCTAAATTGCAGTGTTTGCATAAGGTACTATCTCAAATAGCTTCTATTTTCCCTAGAACTTCAGCCCTATCTGCATCTTGGACTGTATTCTGCAGCTTTGGGCACCATGCTTTTATATTACACATCTCTCACACAGGGAATCTGAAAACTCCAGTTTCTGCCCTGGACTTCACATCTTCTCAGCTCGTCCCCATGCTGTCGAGCAGGCAATAGAGACAACAGGCACTGCCAGCCACTATGACACTTCTAATACTAGCATTTGCTGTTTGTAGGACAAGTACTTTGGTATTTGGGATGGGAGAACAAGCTAGTGGGTCAAAAAACTACCACAGTATGTCTGCTTCTTATTTCATCCTACAGTTGTGTCAACTTGCCTTGCTTCCCAATAGCCAACTGCAGGAACAGCCTGGAGGTTACAGTGCAGGTTCCAGCAAAGAGGGCTGGGCATTGCTCTCCTTGTTGAGATATTTAATGCTAAGTTGACAACATCCTAAACCCAGCACCAAGGGGCTCCTCCTCCTCATTTACCTTCACTACATCCTTTTTGCTGCTGTCACTGAAGTGGGCTGTTCCAACCACATAGACTTTTGACCCATCTTCTGTGTCAAGCTCAGTCACAGTGCTTGGTAAGGTGGGTGTTTTCTGCCTCTTCTTCATCTTCATCTCCAGAAGGATTTTAAATGCATCAGCATCAGCTATAAAAGAAAAAAAGGCACATACGACTATGAAATGCAGGTAAGTAAAACAGAGAAACAAGCAAAAAAAAAAGTCACCACTAAAGAGCAGAGCTAAAAGGCCATTGATTTACCACTGTAGTCTTACATTCAATTCTGAGGCTACATCATTGAGTGCCACCACTGGAGAGGCTGCCTCCAAGCATGGGTCTCAGTCCAGGTTTCCTACCCTGTGGACACTGGGACAGGTTGTCCACGCAGTCCAGTAAGGGAAAGAGAGGAGCTGTGTGGCAGGTGAGGTGGATAGAGAAGTAAAGAATACTTAGAAAAGGTATACACTAAACTGGGAAAATAAAATTTAAAAAAGGCATATATTTTTTCTAAACTCTAGAACAGTGCTTCTTTTTGAAATTTTATCTGTATAAACAGCAACATATTTATGTTGGTATGAGTTAGGCTGGTAAAGTCATCTGCACATATAGGAGCACGTAGCACACCTACCAGTACCAATCTTAGCCTCTTTTGTGACTAATACACAGCAGATCAGCACACAGGTGGAAATTAAGCATTAAAAGAGGCATTCAGAAAAAAAATGGTAGATTTTCCCTAGGTTCAACAAATTACTCTAGTCAAAACAGCACAACATGAATTCAGCCTGTTTATATCAAGCTTGCATGGAGATATAGAAGGGTCTATCAGTTCCATTACAGTTGCTTGGGGAATGCCAGGAAGCTCCATTCACCGAAACAGAATGAGGCTTCAGTCTTACATCAGTGGGAAATGTTTTAACTTTGATTAAATTATTCTTAGGCTGTAATGGGTCTTAAGGAGGGAGAGGACAAGGAAAATAAATCGAGTGGGAAACAATTTTTTTTCCCCCACCAACTCTTCCTCTGGCAAGATGCTACATGAGCTGGAAGAGGCCTTGAAGAGGAGCAGCAGCTAGAACAGGACTGTAATATCAGGAGAAAAAGGTTGATGAAGTGTAGGTAGGATATCAAGGAAATAAATAAGTTCCAGACAACTACTGTTAACCCTCTTTCTTCTCATGATTCTGTAGTTTAACCATATAGCTCCAACCCCCAGATCTGTCCCACAAATATCTTGTCTTGCAGGATTAAAAACAAAATCTCAAAACTCCCAACAAAAACACCCTCCTTTACTGAGCATTTTAGCAGTGTTATGGTTGAGAGTCAAGAACAGTATACACCGATCTAAGACACTGTGCCTGCTGGAAGGATCTAAGGCAAAGGAGCAGGCAGGGAAGGCTTGGCTGGAAAAGGAAAAGAAAAGGTGGCAGGCTATTCCCTAGCAAAAAGCAGCCACATGGAGCTGACCAAAAGCTACCTAAGGATCCCATCTCCCACAGTGGTCAAAAGCACTAAGGGCATTAAGAACAAGGGAAGCAAACATGATAATTTCCCCAAATGTGCTCCCAGCCACTAGCCATTTATGTTGGATTCTCTCAGCTGCAGGTGGTTTCTATGTACCCAGCAAGCCTTAATGGATTCCCTCTCCACTGCTTTTTCAGCCTCCACCTCTCACACACATTCAAAACTGGGCTGAATTGTGTTTAATGTGGGAAGAACTGTCAGCACAGTGCAGTAACAGCTGTTACCATTTAAAGATATAATCAAGGAAAACATTCTCACAAGCAGCTTCAGTTTTTATTAAACCCAACTGCTATATCTGGGAAAGAAAAAAAAAAAAAAAAGGAGAACAAAAAAGGAAAAATGAATCTGCTGCTTTAGGTTTGAATGCTTCTTCCGCTGCTTTGGTCAAGGCTCTTGCTTTGCTCCCATGATTGTTATTTCTAGCAGCTATAGTCCCCGGGGGTTATTCAGCAACTTCAGCATTACAGAGATACTGCTGTTCCAGGCTAACGTGCCCTCGGGTGGCTCTTAGCCTATTCTTTGCCAGGCTGAATGCTCCTATTGTTCAAAAGGAGGATCATATGTATTAACAGGACAGCAGTATATCAATAAACAAAAAGCATATCCTAAGCAGCTTCCTTTCATCCTCCAGAAAGGAATTACTCTCATTATCTGATCCTCACCACTGAAAGGTAAAGATTGATATCCTGCCTGAGTTTCCGATGCCCTGGCTGAAACAGTTGCATTCCCACATCCTGCAGGCTTGGTCTTCACAGCAAAGTTACCATTATGTTGGAATGGGCAAACTTTTTCCATCTGTGGCAACTGATTCACCATCACAAGAGCAGATGCCAGATATGTACGTATCTGAGTTTGCCTTATAGAGCAGGACCACGCTTAAAATAAAAGCTGAATATATCTATTAAATCGAGAAGCAATTTACTTTCTCTTGAAAGCTAGAAAACTGACAATTCATACAGCATGTCACTGCTCTTTTAAGAAGTGCAACTGGCCCTTTCTACAAACCTTGACCAGCCTGAGTTAGACACGACCTTGCTCAGGGCTCCTTTTTGTGATAACTGCATCCTTCTTAGGCAAGGAAAAAGGCACAGACATTTAGCTTAACACCACCCCAAATCCCCTCCCCAGCCAGCCCAGGCACATACAGATATTCTGCGACACACTCGCCGCTTCCTTTGGGCCATCGTCTGGGGCTTCCGAGGAGGACATGGGGTCTGCAGCAGCCTGTGGGAAACAAATGCAAAGGAGGCCGGGAATTACAAGGAAATGTTTTAGTCTCTTCTTCCCCCTTGTGAACCAGCTTGGTTTGAACCTGCAGGTAACATGCAAGCAGCTAAATAATTTAAGTCATGCCAGGGTTCAAAATTTCCGTGGTTTTACATATCCAGCCACGTGGAGAACAGCTGCCTGTTGGACAGCATACCAGGAGTGAACGTTTAATGTCTACTTCAAAAAGACAGTATTTATACCTGACATCAACTCAAAAAAGAGCTGACTCTAGAATAGAGCAAATTTATCTCTAACAAGGGAATTTTCTGTACGGGAAAGGAAAGCGGGCACAGATGCGAAAACCAGGGCCACTGGACACATGGCAAGTTCTACCCTGTGAGCAACCAGCAGCACTGCACTGTCAGAAGTGTGACAGCCTGAGCCAGCCCCCACAAGAACCAGCACAGCCATTCGGGAGAGTCTCTCTGAGATTCAGCATCTCCTAGTGTTACTGTTCGGATAAGGTAATAGCACATACTCACAGTCCCAGCCTTAGGAAAAAACGTATGCATATATATGAGTTATATCTATTGATTCAAATATTTCGGAAATCAAAGGCAAAAGGATGAGGAATTTCTCATCCTTTTGCCTTTGATTTCTGATAAATTTAAGCCACTTTTTACCCTACAGCAGATAAGAAGTTAACTGACAAGTTTTTCAAGGACTGTTAAACATTTGCACTAAAAGTACATTAGGCAAGTCTCTGACTAGCAAAACTCCTCCTTACTCATAGCATGCATATTTTAAAGCCTCAGCACAGAAACCCAGCGTTTTCACTTCCTCTGTCTATAAATAAATTGGGGTAAATCAGTCACCCAAGCTGGGGAAGCACAGTTAGTGCGGAAAAGGAGTTAAGCACAAGGGAGAGCCCAGCTGAAAGCTCTGCTTAGGCAACTGCTCTCATTCCAAGCTCTGACAGAGGGATTCTTGGGAAAAATCTGCAGTTCTTTAATGATATTAAGTCAAAGCTAGACCCAGGCTGTGAATCCATAACTGTTCATCGTTCTTCCAAATGAAAGGCAGCATGAGTCAGCACACAAGCAGCCAGACTCCTAAAGGATATCAACCTTCCAGCTAGGGTAAATGGTTTATTTACTTTGTACTTAACCCGATTTAAAACAGAGCTACACAAAGCAGTTAAGTACTTTCAACACAACTGTTTTTTTTAATTTCATAATATCTGAAAACTACTATATATCTGAATATATATACACTATATACTAATATATATACTATACTACTATATATACACTATATATTAATATCTGAAAACTACTATATGGCAGAAAGTCCATGGTGTCTTATCTTGGTCGCACTGCAGGCGAGGCCAAATTTGTCATATAATAAGACTATATAGTTGCTCATACAGTATAAACCATACACCATATAGTATATACCATTGCTCATGTAGCAAGACCAAAAAACAGGTCTACAGGGCACAGCTGAACCTGCTCAGCAGACATCACCCCTTCCACTGCCAAGCAGGGGTCTGCTCGTGGGGAGCTGCAGATTGCAAGGACACACACAGGCCTTGTCCAACGCCAGCCCAGCCTTTGCTCCCAGCACACGGCTGAGCTCCAGCCCTTGCATAAGGAAGTCTGGTCACAGAGTATTCTGAAAAACGTATCAGTCTGCAACATATGGAATTAATTGTCACTCAGGCTGCCTTTGTCATCATACCAATGCTGAAGTGGAAAAAGGAACACATTAACAGCCTGCCAGGCCCTTCTTTTTTAATTAACTGAGGACACGTGTTTTACTATGGAAGCTGGGAATGTACCTTGCATGAATGTAGGCTGTTACACTGGAAAAGGTTGAAATAGAGATGAAAGGGACAGGAAGGGCAGAAAAAAGCACTTCTGTTTAATTCAGCAAGGTGCTTAAACTATGCACAGCAGGAACGTCCACATACAATCAACCACGTGGCAATCACAAGACTTTTCTTCTCTAAGTCTAAACTCAAAGGTTAGACTATTTAGTACAATTCTTCATTTGAAAATAAGTTAATACAAAAAAAAAAGTTTCCTAGCTCTTGCAGTTACAGGAAAAAGAACTCTGAAATGGGACATCTGAAAGTTTAAAAACAACAAAACCTAAAGAGCCCCTCATTTTCAAAGGAGTCTCACATGGGCAACCTTGATCCTTCACTTTGGAGACCTTCCCTAGGCACAAGCTTAAGGACCTGGCTGATTCCCAGTCTTGAGCTACCCCATCGCTCTACCGGAAAACCTTCAGCTCCAAGCCCTACCTCCGGCTGTTGCTCCTCTTGCATCCCTGGAATGTAGGCTTATTTTCACTAATCGCACCAGAACTGCAAAAAGTAAAAACAATGGAAGAGAATTAAAAATTAAAACAAATATCCTAGGTTTTGCCCTAAGAACTGCAAGGAAAAATAAACAGGCATGCGCAAGGAAAAATGAAACCTGTCTCAATAACCCAATTTTTGAGCGGGCTGTAAATCCAGACTAGTGACATTTTCTTCAGACACACTGAGAATACCTTGTTAAAACAGGAACAAATTTCATGGGAACTCAGAATAAGCCGTATTTGCTGCCTGACATTCTGCAAAAATATCTTTCCCCTCCTCCCCCTTCATGAACAACCAGAAACACAGAATGGCTGAGCAAGAGGTTTCTGCCTCAATAAAAACCTCGCTCAACCAGATCCGTGGATGCATCTTGTTCACATTAAGGACAATTTCAGGCACTTTGTTAGGAACCACCTGCTGCGTTTCTGGACCTTCACCCCTGCAAGGAATAAGAAAGTGATCTCAGTCCCAATATTCATCTGAGGGCAATAAATGTTCCCTGGTCTGTGCCATGCTATCCATCATGTGTAAGGTGTTTTTCTGAAAGCCTCTTTGTAAGATCACAACTGGATAAAGGACCAAAAGAATCGAGTTTTCCTTTGCTGAATGCTTCCTTACCTTGTTCTTAGGATTCCTTCTTCATACACATGCTTAAAATACTGAAGCGATGCCCCAGACCTACAGGATGCTGCAAACTGGCTTTGCTGCTATTCCAGGAGATGGCAGGAGGTGGCCAAGCACGGAAGGGGGACACTGCAGCGCGTGCGCATCCTGCTCCGGAGCCGCCGCGCGCACCCTCGGCCACCCCAGGCACCCGGTGTCCTTGCGTGGGCCCCACGTGCCCAAAAACACCCTGCCCGGCTCTCCCAGGAGGCTTCAGCCTCCACCAAAACCAACAGGCCTCCCCGGGCCGCCTTCAAAGCAGGCCGGGCTGATTTCTGCCCGCGCTGAGAACGTGTTTCTCCAACAGCAGCGTTGGAGAGCAGCAGGAGACGAGCAGCAGCTCAGACAGGCGATGCAAGCGTTGACACCCAAGGCTCACACAAGTCACAGCCGACTGTTGTCACCACTGTCACCTGCTGACTGGGGTTCCCAGCTGAGGTCCAGACACCCAAACCTGGGGACACTCCACACGCAGCTCTGCACACGCCTTGGGAGACGAAATCCCCAGGGAATGCAGCCGAGCTCCGGGTCCCACGGCAGCTACACGCACAGCTCCCACCCGCGGGGCAAGTTGCTTCATTAAAGCAAAAGCTGCAGATTAAAAGCAGTCCAAGAGCTTCAGAAATAGACCACCTGCCCAAACCCAGGCAAGAATCCTGCACCCGTGATGTTTTTAACTTGAGTTAGGAAAGTAACAGCAACAAAAAACTACAGCACCAGCTGGATGCACAGGCACCTACAGACCTAAGTGAACTTGCTTCTCTGTTTGTTTACGTGCAAAACACAAAAGTGTTTTCCTGTCAGTGAATTAGCTGGCCTGAACACAAACTGAGGTGGCAGGCCTGTTTCAAAGCTCACCTCAGTACAAAAGTCTCCCTCTTATCTACGGGAACGCTGCTAAAAATAGCAAAGCACAACTTCCAGCTCAAGATTGAAGTCCCATGCAGAAGCACCAGGTGATTTTCTCCCACGGGAAATTTCAGACCTCTCGGGCTCCCTCCTCAGCACGGAGGCAAGAGTGGCCCAACAGTGGGGACCACTCTGATGTTCACCCACGTTTACTCTTCTACCTGACGGTGCCTCGTAGAGCTTGGATGCCCAGAAGATGCCCACGTATCAACTCTTGAGCTATTAACACTCGGGCCTTGGAGAAAGCATGGATCTGCATGGGCCGGGCAGGAGGCATCTCCAGGATAAGCCCACGTGGCCATTCAGCCACCACGGCCTAGTCCGGATAGGGACCACAAGCACTCCCACAAACTCAAGCACTCCCACATTTTCCACTCATTTCTCACCCTCGGGCAGGGCGCAGGAGATGGTTTGGATTTGCTTTTCACTCAAGTCCAACTTCCTAAAGAAGCGAGACCAGCTACGAAAGCTGCCTGGGTGTCTATGTGTCTGTGCCACGGGTGAATTTAAGCAAATGTGGCAGGGAGACAAGCGGCTCCGAGTCACGGAGTGTTTACATCAGCTCCGAAGAGCACTGCTCCTCTGGGGAAGAGATCACTGAGGGCTGCAGGAATGAGGGAATGAGCGGGTGTGTGCACATGGGAACATGCAGCGGGCCCAGCTGGCCAGGGAACTCAAGGGAATCCAGGCACACGCTGGAGGGCCATAGGAAAAGCAGGCTCCTCAGGTAAATATTTATTGTATTCCGTATGCTGGTGATTTTATCTTAAAAATATTTACAAATATTTCCTATATAAATAAAATCACAACATCACAAAGTCTCAAATTCCTCTACTTACCATGGGATTTAGCAAGATAAAACAAAACCACTGAAACCTCTCCAGCCGTTTCAAAGGCCTGTAATGTTCTTCATGAGATCACACGCGGAAGAGTCATAGATGACAGTGCATTTCTTTCAGAGGAAGAGGGAGACAGAGAAGCCTGGAGGCCCTAAGAGCCAGATTTTAGAAAATACTTCTGTTTTCTTAATTCCCAGGAGACTGTCTAAACCTGGCATCATTCCTCCTGCTGAAATACCACCAAGAAAGCACAATTCCTGGAGCCAGGAGAAACAAGCAGCAGCTTGACCTGGAGCCTCATGATCCAGCAATTGCAGGATTTACTGCTGATTTTTTCCCCGATATGGCCATTTAATGATTGAATCCTTGATTCAATCACATTTTTCTTTCAAGAGAAGAGGAATTTCTGCGCTTGTTTCCTGTTTGCCATGCCCAGGAAGCCCTTTGCTAGGCCCCCTTGAGTGATTAAAAGTTATTCTTAATACATGAGCAAGCAAAGCCCTTTCCCTCATTTACTGAGATTTCTAAGCAAGTCACCAGGAGCTCTGGAGACTGCTCAATGAGCCACAAACCTAGAACACAGAAATTCCTTGGGTTCCTGGTGGATACAGACTTCCTTTCAAGGCCGTCTCCTGACAACACACCGGGCGACTGTTCACCCCGAGACAAGGGCGCACGCTCTTCCCTCACACTTCCAGACCGTTTCCTCTCCCCCAGCCAGGGCAGGAACACCCGTGCAGGTGCAACCAGCACTGCCCATGCCCCACAACAAGGACAGAGGCAGAACAGCCAGGCTCTTCCTGCTGTGCTCTCTCATGCTGATCCGCCAGCCTTCCTGACGTCCAAGAGCCTGAGCAGAGCTCTCTGTGTGAAACCTGCTGCTGAACCACAGGATTACGGCTCATTCTCAGTTTCCACACTGCACAATCTTAGCTGGGTAGGGTGTTTCAGTTCTAGCTGCCTATTTAGGCATCAGAAGCTCTTTGCTCCAGTCTGAGGAAGGCTCTCAAACCAGGTGCTCTAGCAAGACAAGTACCAGGCACCGATACATATGGGCTATCATTAAAGAAAAACTGCCTTCCACGTTTTACTGCCACTAGCAGTAGGTTTAAAAACTAAATTCAAGCAACAAGACAAAAGATGGATATGCAGTTCATTAAGTAGAGCTGAATTTGATCCTGTGTTCACTGTCTGAAGGAAGCAAATTCAGACAGCAACAAATAAAATGCTTTAAAAATAAATTTAAAAATAATTTAAAAATAATAAGTTTTTATGTTGTTATAAAACAAGTCAGCTACTCCTCAAGAAAAACAGACTATTGAATAAGTTTTCTTCATCCTAAGCTACACACCATATTGACATTGCAAAAAGGAAACACAATTCTCTCTGTAGCCCTAAAGTGGTTTTGTTTTTTCCATGCTCTGAACACAGCCCTCATTAGAATCACCAATAAGAAATTAGAGGTTTCAAAGCCACTACGAATTGTTTTATGCTTTATTGAAAGAGAAAGCCAACAATTTTTATGCTTCTATCTCCCCAAAACTTTTACTGCTTGCATTATTACCCGAGATACTTCCAATACACACTGGTGTTGCAGAAGGTATCTACATCGCACAGAGCATTAACGTGGCCACATCTGAGATGGGATTAATCAGACTTCCCTGTTTAATAGCCAATAAACTGCTGCATGTCCCACTAAGCACAAAAGTACTTAGAAAGATCTACAAATTCGCCCTTTGGTAGCAAAACAAGATTGGAGTCTGCTAGAGCTTTCAAGGAATTTCAGTTTGAACCTTAACCTCCCTTCCTTTTCAGCCAGCAAGCCCCAAGGAGCTGCTTCTTTGCCCCGGCACCTCTGGGGCGATGCTTCCTCACTGTCACCCATGCAGAGTGACCGCGGGAGCAACGAGGGCCGACCGTGCCCCGAGAGGCCGGTGCTGGCGCAGGGTTTCTGCAGAAACCAAGCGGCCCCCGACGCTGCTACGCGGCACCCGGCCCCACACGGGTGCCCCACACCACCCACCCACCCGTGCCGGACTCCAACCAGAGGCACCCGCAGGACGGTGTCCCTACAACCCCCCATCCCACTCTGAGAGATGGTATTCCCAGGCAGAGAATGCTGCTTTGTTCCAGGACCCGGCAGCAGGAAGATGCCCGTCCCCAGCCCCACTGCTTTTGCGTACCAATGCCGGGATTCCCATGTGGGCTGCCCGCCTTGCACACGCCTTGAACACAGCTGCCCTAACAGGGAAACTTCTCCTGCATACACAGCAGCAGAGCAATCACCTGGCCCATAACCCAGAAAGAAGACTCCTTTCTCACTGACAAACCATTACACCCATGGCTCACCACTCAGAGTGCCTACCCAGTGCTTCCACACGGAACATTTCAGCTACAACCAATTAACAGACACACTTCTGTGTCACTGCCATACTTGGCAGTGGAAGCAGACGATGTATTTAAGGTTGATGGGGTTTTTTTTCATGCTTATGCATAGAAATTTTACAAGTGTTTACAAACAATCCGCATCAACTCCAAATGGTGTCTCCTCTCTGCTGATAGACTGCTCATATCCGAAGAACGCATCAGATCAAGCCTGACTGCCAAATACTGTGGCAGCCACAAATTCAGGAACTGGAACTTATTTCAAAGCCATCACCAAGGTGGCCTGCTCTGCACATTGCACATATTTCCTTGACACCACCCACGCCTTTGCAACTGAACTGAGCAACCGGGTCTGGAATCACAGATGGTTGGAGCTTGTGGCTCTGGATTCTCATGACTCAGAAGATCATAAATTTCAAAACGAGGGTAAAAGATTTTCTTTTTCAAACGAGGGTAAAATTTCAAGAGGGTAAAAGATTTTTACCCTCTGAGCATCGGTCAAGTGTCCCTGCAAAGCAACCTCGGCTGACACAGGGACTTGGACTTGGATACCTTCAGGTTGCAGCCAATGTCCACATGCACATTTGGAAGAGAAAAGATAAAAATCACAGACAACCAGAGTCATTTTCTCTGACGGGAGATGTTGCAACCTTGCAGGCAGCCTAGGGCACAGGTGCACTGTGAACACGTCTGGTTTGTCATTCTGGACTATTCTACCCCTACATTAGCCTTGCATGTAAATTAGGGCATAGCAAACGCAATGTAAATTATGTAGCAAGAAAAGAACTGGATTGCTTCACATGAGTGGATAAGTCAAATCAACTCCAGCGTGGTTTCAGTTTACAGTTCTGTAAAAACTGCATGCTAGCACTTCTATCAATGAAAGATGAAAAAAAATCCAAGATTTTTTTCTGTATTTTATGTTTTCATGAATTACTGCTATTAAATTCACTAGGGTTGCCAGATAAACTGAAGAAATATGAGTTGGATCGGGATGCTAATTAAGCAGGGCAGACGTGTAAGGTGTGAGGAGGCTGGAAAGAGGCTGCTAAATATAGCAACACTGTACGGAAAGACAGAAGTGATGCAGCCAGTGCTGACCAGCCACAGGGGAACTCACGGCCTCTTGGGCTCCACAAGTCTGCTCAAGTTAGTTTTCCATTCTATTAAGATACGAATCATCTGGATTGAGGAAGGGATTTGGAATTAGACGAAGCCGGCCAGGGAAGTCAATGTCTAGAGCAGTTGTGCTACAGGCAACTTGGACGTTCTTTGGCTGAGCTCCACAAGGAGCAAGGGGCTCCTCAAGCTCCTGTACACATTTTTCCACACAGGTCATCCCAGCTGCGTGTCTGCTGACACGTTCCGGAGCTGGGTCCTGGGAGTAATTACTTTTATTATGAGCACTTCTAAACTTAACCTTATAAAAGGGTGAGATGGGGATCCTATAGGACAACATCGCCTTTGCCCAGCTGTCAAAGTCACCATTTACCGATGCGTTCCTGCCTGTCCCATCCACCCAACGCAAGCTGGGATCGAGCTGATCTACTCTTCCGAAACCCGCTGGGCACCACAAAGCTGAGGAGCCTGCTAGGGCCCTGGCACAGCCTGGGGAGGCAGCTCAGGTTTCACACAGCCCCAGCCCAGACAAAGCGGCAGCGGCGGGGCCGCCTGCGCCCGCCTGTTCCACGGGCCCGGAGCCCTGCGCTGCCCACGTGCCCCAGCAGGGCCCTGCAGCAGCCCGGGCTGCTGCTGCGACGCCCGTTTATCCCCATGGGCAAGATTGGGGCTGCTCAAGCTCCTCGGCGGGCACTCAGCGCTGCCGCACGCCCCGCGTCTCTCACCAAGGCCCAGTCCGTGACAGGGCAGGTCGACTAGAGAGGCATGAGCCGGGGAGGGGAAATAAAACAAGGCGAGGGGAAAGAAAGCAGTCCCTCTAACCCCCTCCACCAAGTCCAAATGGAAGCGAGTTCCAAATGGAAGGGAGTCCAAACGGAAGGGCATGCAAACATGTTCCCGTGCTCGAAATCTATAGATTTTTGGTTAATATTCAACCACGTGCACCCAAGTTGTGTTGCAGCCAGAAAAAAAAAAAAATCACTTTTTATTTTCAGGTTTACAAGTATCGCGGTATTAGAGTGTTAGCTGGCATCTTCATAGCGCTTCAAGTCTCACTGGCCTCTCAGAAAAGTCTTCAGCAGCTGAAGGTCTCGCTCAAAACCGCTCATAGTGACAGTGCTGGTTATTATCAGCAAATACCTACCCAGCAGCAACCACTGCTCACGGGATGGCCGGTATTTGTGGAATCTGGCGCTAAACGCCCTACCACAGACAACCGGAGCCTGCATAAAGTTATCCCAGCGGGACAAGCGGAGCTGCGCAATCCCTCCTTGCCGCCAGCACCAGCTGCTCACGTACGTGCTCCCGTGTCGCTTCGCAGGGCTGTTAGATCTGGTTTACACACACCTGGCTTTCTCCATTCTTAAAATATTTTCTAGGACTGCCCAAATCTGTTTAACTTTCCCAAGTAGCAACCGAGCACAGGGAAGCTCTTTCCTAAAACACAGACAGAAAGGAGCCTTTGGGTGCTCAGAGGACCCTCCGGAACAAGCCGCCCGTGCTGCCGCGTCTCACCCGCCGCTGCAACGTGTCACCGCGGGGAAGAACAACGGCACCGCCGAGCCAAACCGGACCCGAACCACAGCCGTAACGACAATAATAACAATAATAATAAAAATAATCGCACACCGGCACAGACAGACACGGCTGGGGCCGCGCTCCCTCCGGGCGGCCCCGCTGCGGCAGCCCGGCGCCGCGGCCCGCGCAATCCCTGTATCTCGGCTCATTCCCCCGCGTTCGTCCCCCGCCGCCGGCCGGGCGCAGAGGTCGCGGCGGGCCCGGCTCGGCCGCGGCCCCGGCCCCGGCCCGGCGGCTCGCCCCGCTCCGCTGCCCTCCCGCGCGCCCCGGGACGCCCGGCGCGGCCCCCGCCGCCCGCGCTCCCCCCTCGCCTCGCCGCCCCGCTCACTCACTCACTCACTCACTCAGTCGCCGTGGCCGCTGCGGTCGCGGCCCGCCCGGAGCGGCGGCTCCCGCGGCGGCGCTGGGGCGGCGGGCGCGCGAGGCAGGCAGCGTGCGGCGCTAGTCACGGAGCGGCGGCGCGGCGCCGCGCGGCACGCTGGGAAATGGAGTCCCTCGCCCTGCGCGCGCCCGCCGCGGGCCTCGCGGGTGGACTACAACTCCCATGGTGCAGCGGGCGCGCATGCGCGCGGCGCCCCGCGCGCCTTCCGCGCCCCGTGGCCGGGGGCCGAGGCGCCCCCGGCGGGACGGGGCGGGAGGTGCGCCCCGAGCGCCGACTGTGCCGGATCCTTTGGAAAGGGAGCCCCTGGCGTCCCGGGCGCCGCCTGTGCCGGGGCCGGATCCTTTGGAAAGGGAGCCCCTGGCGTCCCGGGCGCNTTTGGAAAGGGAGCCCCTGGCGTCCCGGGCGCCGCCTGTGCCGGGGCCGGATCCTTTGGAAAGAGAGCCCCTGGCGTCCCGGGAGCCGCCTGTGCCGGATCTTTTGGAAAGGGAGCCCCTGGCGTCCCGGGAGCCGCCTGTGCCGGGGCCGGATCCTTTGGAAAGGGAGCCCCTGGCGTCCCGGGAGCCGCCTGTGCCGGATCCTTTGGAAAGGGAGCCCCTGGCGTCCCGGGCGCCGCTTGTGCCGGGGCCGGATCCTTTGGAAAGGGAGCCCCTGGCGTCGTGGTGAGGACGTGTCCCGGCGCGAGCCACGGCCCCGCCCGGCATCCCGGCACGTAACGTGTGTGCTTGTGTCTATATGTGTGTCTATATGTGTGTCTATATGTGTGTACGTGTGTGCGTCCTGCCCGCAGGACCGGTGTTTTCCTCCGTTACCGTCACCACAAAGTCTCCTGCTTGGCCACGCTGCCTCGTTGCGAGCGGATTGGGAAGGTGTAAGGATGTAGGGGATAAAAGAGGCTCGTGTCGAAGCCTGCGCCCGCTGCCCCTGCATCCCGGGCACGGCCAGGGTTTCGCTCGGAAAACCTGAAAAATCAGGTTTTTCATGTTTGGTCCCAGGTTGTGCTTGATGATGCTTAAATTGCAAAGCAGATGGGCATGTTCAAGTATTTTAGTGGTCAGGAAAACCTTTCCAAGAAAGCTGTGTCAAAGGCTGATTATAGAAAATTACTATTTTTATAAACTGCCTCTACCACTTTTTTTTTTTTCCTGCTCCTCTGCTCTGTTTCAGGTAGCTCAGTTTAATGAAAGTGGAGTAACGCACCCACTTAGTCTATGGAAAATATTATTATCTAAATAATACAATTTTTTATGAGAAGGGATTTGGAAGTATATTTTCACATTTTTGCCTTTTTTTTCAAATATTAACGGGGATATATTCTGGCTAGGGGCTGGCGTGGGACTGGGCAGAGTTCCAGAAGCATGTGGTGTGTAGAAATGGTGAGCTTTCAAAATAGCAAGCAAATGTATAAGGTACTCGGATCTTCATTCTTCTGAAAAACAGACATCTGATGCCCGAAAATTTGGGAAGAAAATTTCACTCTGGGTATTTTAACGCTTATGCTATCCACACTAAGCTTCCAAGTACTTCAAATATTTTTCCTTTTATTTTATTTACAGGACCTGATCAGTGAAGGCCACTGAAGAAGGGGAGATGCTGTACAGGGCCAGAGGAGGTTGGCTGCTCCTTTCAGGAAGTCGGTCAAGGGGCTTTGTTTGCATCCCAAGAATACTGATGTTTCGAGATGCAAATTCAACCCACTAACCACAGTTAGCTGCTTCTGAGTCTATTTTTAATAACTAGGTTTTAATAACTAGGTCTACGGTCAGATTTACTCATCCTTGCCCAGGAACAAGCTTTCAATGACTGTGGATTCATCCCTCAGCTGCAACGTCCCACTGACCTGAATCTTAAGTCACACACTTGCAACAAGGTCCTTACACAGTTGATTTTACCCTCTTTTATTGTAAGTTGCCCAACTACTTTAACCAGGTGCCAGGCACACACTCAGGCCCCAAGAATTTTCAGAGCAATGTGTTTAATTCAACTTATACATCTTAGGTGAGAATTTAACATTTTTAGAGCTGCATCTCCTCCTGCTACAATACCCTGGTGTCTTTCACCAGCATTTTGAACCCTTTGGTGGACTATGGTTGTGTTCCTAAGCTTCCTGTTATTTCAGCTACAAAAGTATTAGATTCTGTTCAGGACTGGGTAGCACTTGCCTTAGTCTGCAGAAGAGACCCAATCTGACCCAATGTGATTTGGCAGTTCCCCAGCTTGTGGCAAAACCGTGAGCCCTGCTAACTTGTTTTTCCTTTAGTTCAAATGCTGCACACTGCTTATGTCCGTCAGCAGTAGCCACACTTTCACTTACAGTTACACGAGGCATAGTCAGCTCTGCTGGCCCAGCTAAAGCAGAGTAGCAGTTGAACGTGTTTTTTTACCAGGACAAGGTAAGGTGCAGGTGTCTCCTGAAACAAACCAGTGCTTTTGGTCATTCTGCCTGTGCTGCAGTGCTGCCAGCATTGGATCAGGGGAAAGTTTATCAGTCAGGAAAGATGTGGGCATTTCTATGGCCAGCAGAGCCAGGAGTGCAGGACTGCCCAGCTGCTGAGAGCTGCAGATGTGTCACTGTTAGGGTGCTCTCTGCCAGGCTCGTGCCAGCGCTGCAGCTGGTACCACAGGTAGCTCTTACTGCAGGGGGCAGGACTGTAAATTGCTTTCTGATCCATATTTGCAGGGGGTTGCTGTAATTGAATGCCTTGTTAATTAGCAATTACAAGATGGGTCACTAGTGTCTGCTGAGTGGCCAAGTATAATACATAAATTCAGTTCTTAAAATCCCTCAAATCCTGGGATTGTTCTGAGATCAGTGCTGAAGGGATTCAGATGTCAATAGTGAAGACAGGCCTCAGCAGCTGATTTATGTGTTTTTTTTCAGGTTTTTAACTGTCCCTCAAATGCATTCGTTTTGACTGATTCAGAGCCTCATTGCAAAGCTACCTGTCACAGCAGAGTACTTTTGAGGTCCCTTCATTAGTGTGTGTTGTGGTTGAGCCTGCTTTAGGCATAGGTGTTTCTGATGTGATTTTGACCATGCTAGAGGCTGGGCACAGGTTAGAGACACCATCACAGGCCACAAAACTCCCAGGTATCTGCCCAAGAAGTTGCTTGTGTTTCCTTCCATGGAGCAATGGGGCTGCAGAAATGAAATGGGCAGGTCAGGACAGTCCCATGCGTGAGAGCCAGAACCCTCAGGATCCTCTGAACACGGATTTGGGAGACTACCATGGAGAATAAGGAAATATAAGTAATGTTTAGGCAGCATGGAATTCAGGGCGGGTACCTGCACGGGAGCTAGAGGAGAAGAGTGTTATTAGAGGTAAGAAAAGAGCTGGGTTAGGAGGGGGGCAGCGTTTCAGGAAGAACCGGGAGATGCCCTTGCTGGGTGCTCCGTTGATCCCGCTGCCTCCGTCAGGCACCACCAAGCCCTGCAGTTATGCGTGTGAATCCCGGAGTCCGTGGGATCCCAGCGGGAAGGGCTGCTGGCCGGAGCCGGTTCCCGCTGCAGGACGAGCTCAGCCGTCCCCAAGGTCACAGCCTGCAGAGGCCTGAGCGTTTCACTTGTCCCCGCGGGGCTGCGTCCCTGAGCAAGAGCTGCCCGATGTGGTTCTTTTTTTCCATGAAAATTGCCTGCTAAACCATACTGCACCCTGGCCTGCTTCTGCCTCCTCCCAATTCTACATTTTGCCTTTAAAATCCTTACAAAATCAGGGCTCAGTCTGTCACAAGCAATAACTCAGCCTCAAACAGCACAGCCCGGGTGGCAGCAGCAGTTGGGCAGTGTCAGCGCGGGCCTGTTTTGGGAATCTTTCCTGTGGGAAGGGCGCGGGGGAGCCGTGTGTTATTGCTAGTGACAGCTAGAGGCATGTGGGAGCTCCGGGTCTCCGTGTCCCGGAGCTCAGCATGCGCCTGCACCCCCGGGAAGCAAGTCGGAGCTCGTGCTGCTTTGCAGGAAGGGCTGGAAAAGGAGGCAGACGTGCCTGTAAGGGAGCCTTGCATTGCACAGTTAATCTTTCCGTTCATTAGAGGTAACCAGAAGTCCCACAACAGGATATAACACTGCTAAGCCTTGGAAGACAAGGAGAAACAATGGAGCTTTTATATCTGGTCTTGTTCCTAGAGGGAAATAATTATTGTACAATGCTGTCTTCAAGTAATGACAGTCTGGATTAGAGCTACGGAGCAGAAAAGTTGGGCTAAAGCCAACTTGCAATCCTTAGCACACAATATTTTGTAATCCTTCTGTCAAGAAAGAGCAATGCTTCTTACTTGCCTGGTTGAGCTTAACTTGAAGGGTTCTGGCAAATATTTGTGATCTTGATGCAGGCTTTTACCTTAAGGTAAGCATTTGCTGAGGAAATGGAGGACATAAAGGGAAACAAAGACAAGATTGAAAGGACTTTGGGCAAAAAAGGATGATGACTGCCATGTGACTATAAAAGACAGCTCCCTCCCACCCTACTCTAGGACTTATGGTTCTGGTACAGTTGTTTAAAAGTCACCACCCTTCATTTAGAGGTTACTGCTCCTAGCTGGAACGCTCCCAGAGCTGGTGAGACTTCATGCAAATCCAGTCCCGGCCTGACAGTGGCCTGGAAGCACATTTATAATCTGCGCCTCCATCTCAGATGAGAATCTAGCAACTAACAGCAATAACTTCCTGAACCACTTGCTTAAGGGCTACTTGTGCCCTGCCATCAAGTTTCTCAGTGGAAAAGATCTAAAAAACAGAATGGCTCCAGCCTGGCTGCTTCCTAAGCTCATGGTGCTTCTTGGGGGGGAAAAAAATGCAGCAGAACAGAAGGGTATGATGCCTCTGTTTTATGCACCATATAAAACAGTTTATTTTAATCCATGCTTGCAGATGGCACACCAGAGTTAAGGAAGATGTTTTAATAAAAAATACTAACCTGGAGTTCACTTTCTTGCGTAGTTTCCCATGCTGCCAGCAGCAATCTGTGAGGTAAGATTACATAGTTATTAAAAAGGAAGAGTGGAGAAACTAATGAAGAGGACTTTGCAAACCCACAGATGGCAAATATCACTGCCAAGAGCTTTTCTTCATGTAGAAAATGCCCATGGACACATCCAGAGCTGCCATCACAGAGCAGAATAGTTTGTGATACAATACCTGTGAACAGTTGTGACTAAACCCAGTTTGAGCTGGGAACTCATTTACACACATGTAAATTTACACACACAGCTAGATGTGGAAGTTCCATATGAAAAGTCAGATTCTTCATGAACTAAATGTCTCTTGGGCATATTAGTAAGGACCAGAATTGTGTTACAGAGAACTATGATACACTGTATGAAACTGAAATTACTCCTAAACACTTTTGTGTAACTGAGCAATAAGGTGAGGAGCTTGTGTTCCAGTCATCTTTTAATTAGATAGCTTTCTATAAAGCTGTCAGAGCTACTGCTGCAGATCAGGGAGTAAAGTTAGAGATGTGGCAGGTGACTGTAGCATCTAGGTATTGTGAACTGTGATGGAAAGGAAGTTACAGGTCACATCACAGTTCATGGGACTTAATTCCTGTGCTATTGTGGCTTTAGAATCACAGAATTCTCAAGGTTAACAAGGACCTTTAGAGATGACCTAGTCCAACCCCCGTGCACATGCAGGGACACCTAGAGCATGGGCTGCATCCAGTGGGGTTTGGAAGACCTCCAGAGAAGGAGACTCCACAACCTCTCTTGGCAACGTGTTGCAGTGCTCTGCCACCCTCACTGTTGAGAAATTACATGGGTGCAATTCTGCTCCACTCAGATCTGCGCTCACTTTTATTGAATGACTGTCTTGGGCAGTGAAAAATTGAGTGTTCTAGGCCTAGAGGTATGTTATGCTGTATCCACTTGATTTGAAGTAATTTAATCAGTGCAGAGGGAATTTCCAGCAGTTTCAGACAAAAGGTACCATCGTGACTGGGGAAGTGTGAAGCAAGTTAGTGGTAGAGTTTTATTGCTGCACAAATTTAATCCTTTTCTTCTGAGAATTGCAGAAAAACAACCTCCTAAAAAGCCTTCCTATTCCTTTGCCAAACGTCAAGTTTCCAGTCCAAAGCCTGGAAGTGATTGCAGTAATGTTTTTAAAAGAGAGAAATACTCTTCCTTCCTCTAAATTTTTTTATTATTATTATTTTTATTTTTAAAGAGCTTTCATAGAACCAGTGTTGCTGGAAGCTTTTTAAAAAAATGCCAAAGCAGTCTGGATAAATATCTGCTTTGGAAAATTTCAGAGCAGGAGATAAAGATTTGAAACCTTAAAAGTACCTGAAAATTGTGCTAAGTAACTAAGTATTCAACCCTATAGGAAGCTCGAGAACGGCCTGTAACCCACATGTTCACTGTCATGTTGGTATATGCTTTGTAATGCATGCAGACAAGCTCTAACATTTAACAAGTGATGCAACAGGCATTTTTCAAGGAAAACCATAGTAAAAATCTTCAATCTGTTACCATCGTTGGAGAGTGAAAGAGATTTCTTCCTGTCTGAGGCTGTCAGAGATGACAAGCAGGTGGACAAATGATTACATGGACTAATGCATCAATGTCGGTGGGATGTGTTCTTGGCATGCAGAACTTTTTATTTAAAAATAGGATTTCCATGACTTTTTCAACAGGTAATTGTGATGTTTGCCTGAGGAAAGCACGTTCTACCTGAGCAATGAAAGGGAGCTATAAAAGTCTGTGAATGCAGACCCCAAGGCTTGGAAAATCCTGTGCTCTAATGCTGTAGTATTATGGAAACTCTCTAAGCATTCACCTTAGGAAGCACACAGAGGTTTCAGTGATCCCAGGAAAACAGACTGTACCCCGTGGTTTCCTGTAAGCACTCAACACAGAGTGCCTGGTGGCCCTCTCATGGGGATGACATTGTCTCCAATGCTTGGAAACGTCACAAAGAAGAGATATATACATATATATATACACATAGAAATATAAACGTGCCACTCTGACTGAGCCTGTGTTCATGTTGGACTCCCTTTTTTGCTGGACTCTGTTTTTCCTGCTGGACACTGTGACGATTATTCCTGGGATTAGCCAATCCCTGACCAGATCAAAGACCTAGAAATCCTGGAGCTTGCTTATGATCAATATTCCTCTTCCCCTACTGACCTTTTTGTCAAGCTCTAGGAAGGAAGAAGCAACTACTGGTAGATATTTGTTGGTATAAACAATTGTCCGTTGCATTGCAGGCAATATGTTGATCACCCTCATATATCCTCCTGTGCACCTATTAGCTTTAATATAACCATAGAGTATCAAGTGTTCATTCTGTAAAGTTGCATTTACAGAAGTACTAAATGAGAACTTCAGTGATACCCTGAGTGTTACATTTAAGATGGTCCTGTCTTCCAATTGCTCCCTAAAAAGGAGGTCCTAGAGACTTGATTCTTTTTTTATTCCCTCCAATGTGGGGCAATGTACTTGGACAGTTTTTCCCACTCACCTACCCCGCACACTGTTTGGGAACACTAGCATTGAGATGTATCTGATGTTCAGCCTGTAACTGTTTTTCCGCATGGCAGCTGGGAAGTGCACTGAATTTACCTTGAGAGTTAGACTTGCTCGAGGCATGGGTCATGTTATCCTTTGTAGCTATTGCTACAAAGTTACAGCCAGAATTAGATTTTGTACTTTATTTTTAGGTCAAAAAACACATTAGATGTAAATCATTAATCCAAAGGAGCTCTGATCCTTGCTATTTATAGTAAAGTAGCCGATCTCGAATGCAGATAGAATATCTCGGTTTCTAAAATTAATTCAGTCTGAAAAAAGTAGCACTCTTGCTGTTACTGATTTTTGTGAAGCACATTCCAAGAAACAGCAGGCTGGGCTCTGCCTTCGGACCGGTCTTGCTGTAGGCTGCTCCTGCTGGGGCGAGCGCGACATTCGCCGCCTTTTGATGCCCCTTGGCAGGCTCCCTATCTCACCATCTCCCAGATGAAACGGGAGCAATTTATCCAGCATTTCCTCTGGGATCAAGGGCTTGTAAAGAGGCCAAAGGCGTGTGGAATTTCCTGACCTTCTAAATACCTGAAGGGACCCTCAGTTGGAAGTCAGCTGTACAACGCAAAGTTAACATACTCCATTCCCAGAATTAATGGTAAGATCAAGGGGAAACTCTCTCTTCCTCTCAATCCATGTTTTTCTTCCCATGTAGCCTGGACTTGCAGCAGATATATGCTTCATGGTGTTTAGTGAAAATGTAGAATTATGATTTCAGTCCCAGCTGATCCAATTTAAGATAAAGATATCACTCAGTTCTGTGTTTAAGAAAAAGGAGTTCAGTTTGGTTCTGATAACTTTTCTTAAACTGGTCTAATAACCTAGACCTAATAACAGGTCTATTGTATTCAGTGGAATTAAGTAAGCATGACAAAATTGGACTTAAGTGGACTTAAAATGACAAGGGATGACAATATTGGCTGTTATATTAAAAATGAATCTTTTTTTTTTTTCTGTATTTGTAAGTACCTCACCCAGTAAGGCTCTTGCCCATAATGGGAATTCTTAAGCATATCACAGGATAGGCAAATACTGCTGATAAACGGTTATAACATCAGGAATACATTGGTATAACATGAGCAAAACACTCTGAGGGCATCACCAAACTCCTCAATTTCTTCCCCAAAACAAACACAGGTATGTGAGTAGCTACAGTACAACCCTGTGAGGGGTGACATGAAAAATCTGAGCCAGGTGCCTAGGGAAGGCTGATGCCTTCACCTGAGCACCGTCTTTAACTGAGCATCTGGCTGGTGGAGGTGAGTGCCTGTTAGTGCAAACACACACGCACACAAATGGGTCTCTCCTAAAACTGGTCTCAATTTACAACCTTACCCATAGCCAACCCCAGGCCCTGCAGCCTCTGCAGGAGCTGTTGGACCTGCTTTCTGCAGTAGCCAACTCCTGCTGGTCCTTCCAGGACCTGTTCTGGATTTAGAGCTGCTTAGAGCTTGGCTCCCGGCCTCCTGTCCTACTTGCCTGGCTCAGTGTTGGCCGGGATTCCTCCCTGTGTGCTGGGCAGGTCTCACACTCTGCTCCTGCCAAGACCAGCACACGAGCCCCTGAACTCATGGCCCGGTGGTGGCCTCCACACATGGACATGGAATAGAGAGCCCCTCACACAGAGAGAAATGGGCTTTAGCAGGAAGGCAGGACACACTGGGGTCACCAAGTTCAGGGCATTTACATGCCATGAGATCTCTTTATCCCCTTTCCCTCTTTTTTTCCATGCTTGTTCTTTCCTAAACCGCAGGAACTCAAAAATCAAACTGCATTCAAATTTAGAGTACAACTGGATGGGAGCTGTTCAGGATATAAGCTCCGGATCCCTTCATCCCTTTTGTGAATTTAGTTGTTGCTAGCAGCCAGACGTTTCAGATCTAATTTTCCCACCAGCAATCAAGGGAAATCTGTACTTTGCCCTTTTGACTAAATCTCTCTCACAGGGGCCTTAGAGGAGGAAGCTGTTGGGAACATCATTGCAGAAGTGCTAAGAGCAATAAAGGAGAATATTCTTTTGCGGAGAAAATACTTCTCTTGAAATATGTCATGTGCAGTTCAGTTCAAGCAGGGTAACTACAGAATTTTACTTACCCATACTTCTATGGTAAAAGTCCTGACTATCTAATCTTGTTATCTGGGTCAGGCCCAGGCCCAAAGCCACGTGTGTTTGTACCTGGAGCTAAAATAGCTTAAATGGCCATGGCCTCTAGGTCACAAAAGTACTTAACTCCCCAAAAGGCCATGAAGAACCACAGGGCAGCTTTCCCCTCGGCTCTGCACTGCTTGGGAACAGTCACATCAGAACTGCAAGTGTAAACTTGGGCCACAAAAAACCACAGAAAGTGCATATGGAAAACCCATCATGTCTCTGCCAGTGGGAGGTAGCACTTCAGGCATGCCCATAGCAAAGGAGTAAAGAAGGAGGAAAACGTATGCTTCATTCAGACTGCATTTTCCATGCCAAACAGGACTGCAAATTGCTGTCTAATTAGCCATCTCAACCACATATCCTTCAGATGTACTGTTTGGCAGGTTTCTTCCTGCCACTAAGTACTGTTTTTCTCCAGAATACATTAGTTTGTGTGTTCCAGGGTCAAGCTTGCTGTTTTTGCTGCTCATGTTTGCAAACACTCATTGACGCTCAATATTGCCGTTCTTGCTGGTGAGCTGGGCACTTCTGGATCCTCACTCCTTATCACATTTCCAAAATGCTTTGCTTTCCAAAATGGCATATATGGAGTATCACTCCTCTTCCATCAAGCTGTCAGTCCATATATCACATGCAATATCCTGAACATTTGTTCACTACTATGATTTCACCAGAGCCTATAACAGTTTTCCTACTAATATGCAAACATATTTTATGATTCTGCCAATGTCTGAAAAAAAATCTAACTCTGCTAGTCAGATTATTTTTCATAAACTGAAGCTGGTTTATTATTTATTGCTTCGGTTATATCCCAGAAACCCCAGAAGCTTCCTTTACTTTCCAAACAGCTCCAGTGGTACTGCCTATGACAATAGGCAGAATTTGGCCCTATATCCCCACTTAGCTTGGGTTAAAAGCCCAGAATATTGATATCTGGCATCTCCTAACATGGAAATTTAACACGATCTTTTTTAGAAGTTCAGCGCTCAATTGTCAGTGAAATTAATAGATATTATACATCAAATATTTCGTAATAATACCAATGAATCACAAACTTGCTTTAAGGAAACACTTTTGTGTTTCTGCCTCCTTTGCATCATCCTCCTTCTTTCACATCCTACAAGGGGCTGGATGAGGACAGAGCTGCCCACACATGCTATGGACCATTCCCACATATCTTAATACACCCTAAGGTGAAATCCAAGACTTTGTTTTGTCAGGAGCAGCTCTGAGAAACTCCAAGAAAGTTTCCAAGTTGTCAGAAAAAACAGGAAAGCACACAGAGCCATGCAAGGTAAGAAGAGCAAAACTCCAGTGGCAGTGATGACATGTGGATAGTTACCAGTCCAGGGATCCAAACAGAGTTTGCTAAAGATGTGAGCAAAAGGCACGTGACCTTTTGGTGTGGCTATTGTGTATTTTCATTAAAAAAAAAAATCAGTTTTACTCAAAGCTATAACAATGGAAATGAAACTGAGAGTAGTGAAGACTTTGAGTAGGCTCTGTATTCATTGTGGAGACTCATAGTAGAGAAGATGGTGTAAAATCTTACATTGAAAAGTACTGTTTACTTTTTGTCATAGTCAGAAAATGCTTAAGGGGGGGTTGCCACTTGTATGGTCAAAGACACAGAAACCAGTGGGTAGCACTGAGTGCGATTTGCATCTCTGCCCGGGATCTTGCATCACGTATGGTTTCCCTCATTTCCTCATGTGGCCTGAGCAGCAGTTTATTTTCTGCAGCCAGACCAGGGTGCCATCTCACATGGGGCCCCTGTTGTGCAGCAGTATCTATTTGTGGATATTCATGCACATTTTCTGCCTTCTCTTGTGGTTCACTGTTGTTGTAAGCTTCAGTGAATATTTAAACAGAGTCAGGCCACCTGGCAAATACTTTCCAGCTGGGAAAATCAAGGCAGGATGAATGAATGAATGAATGTCCAGTAAGTCAATACACGGGTGCAGACGCATGCTTCTTTCTAGAAAGAGTTCCAATAGATTGATGCAGTGTAAGAAATAAAAATAAAATCTCCCCTTTGGAAAAAGTCCTTATCCTTCCTGTGGATTATTGGCATTTTGTTAGGGGAAGGGGTTTAGAGCTCTGCCCAGGGTAGTGCTGGGCTGCTGTATTTCGGATCGCATTAATCCCGTGCTGCCAGCAGCAGGAGCGGCTCCTCCGGCAGCTCGCGGAGCCCTGGGTAATGGGAACCGGATCACGCACCGCGGCGGCCGCACCCCCGCGCGGGCCGCATAAAAAGGGACGGGGCGGACGAGCGCCGCAACTCGCACCGGCGGCGCGCGGAGAAGCCGCCCTCTCCCTGGCCTCTCCCGAGCGACAGCCGAGGAGGACGCGGGTCCCGCTCGGCATCCGGAGACGCTGAGGGCGCCGCTCTGCCTCGTCCCCAGCAGCGCTGCCGGCCGTGGCACCATGACGGTGCTCAAGCTCTCCCTCATGGCCTTCAGCTTCGTCTTCTGGGTGGCCGGGCTCACCATGCTCATCATCGGTCTCTGGGCCAAGGTGTCGCTGGGCGGCTACCTGCTGCTCTCAGCCAGCGACTACCCCAACGCACCCGCCATTTTGTTGGCCACGGGCGCCGCCGTCATCGTCTGGGGCTTCCTGGGCTGCTTCGGCGCCGCCACGGAGCACCGGGGCCTCCTGCGCACCTACGGCGCCTTCCTGACGGGCGTGCTGGCGGCCGGGCTGGCGGCCGGGCTCTCGGCGCTCCTCTACCGCCAGGACATCGCGCAGGGCTTCGAGGCAGGGCTCTGCGAGGCCCTGCGCGCCTACGGCGAGGATGAGGCGAAGGCGGACGCGCTGGACGCCCTGCAGCGCGCCTTGGCTTGCTGCGGCGTGCACGGCTACCGCGACTGGCTCGCCTGCCCCTGGGTGCGGGAGCAGAACGGCTCGCTGCCCCTCAGCTGCTGCCAGGCCCGCCGCGGCTGCCGGCAGCGGCTGCCCGGCGCACGCGGGCTGCACCGCGACGGCTGCTTCGCCAAGGCGACCGCCTTCGTCAGCGGCAACATGCTCTACATGGCCACGGCGGCCCTGGGGCTGGCGCTGCTGCAGCTCATCGGCATCGTGCTGGCCTGTGTGCTGGCTGCCCGCCTGCCTGCCCGCCCGCCGGGCCCCCCCTGACAGCGGCCGGAGCCCTTCACCTCTCCCTGCCCCAGCCGCAGGAGATCTGGGCGCTGCCCAGATGGAAAATCTTTCCTCCACATCCCTCACGTCCGCCTGAGCTTCCTCCACCAAGTCCCTCTTTAGCCTGTGCCAGAGGCATCAGCACTACAGGCAAATCCTCGTGCTGTATCCTTGAGAATGCAGTGGCTCCACAGCCTCTCAAAGAGGGAAGGTGCCTCCCCTCCTGGCTATGATCCCTGCTTGGTGACAGGTCTCCTGGCCCCTCTGGACACCTTCCACAGACAGTGGTGGCAGCAGATGTCACCGTGTGGGGCAGCACGTAGAGCGGGGTCAAGGCTCTGCTCTTGTCCTGCTGATGTGAACGTGCTGGGGCACAGAAATGGGGCCTGGGATGGAGGCATTTGTGAGGACTAGAGAGGCGTCTCTCTGCGTTATGTGGGGTGAGTTTCCTCCTGAGCCTGGGAAATGATGGCAGCAGGATGTTCCCGAAGAAGGCTGGGCCATGGCAGCGGCTGGAGCGGCAAAGCTGCAGGACGGGTGGTGTGACCCGCCACCGCGTCCGGCAGCCCCCTGCACTGCACTGCACTCCCCTGCCGAGATCCTATATGTGCTCCAACGTGTAGGTTGGAGCTGCTCAGCTGCCACAGGCGCCTTTCCTGCCACGGTGCTTCTGCTGCCGATCCCTGTCCGGAGGGGCTGTGAGTGCTGCTGCTCCCTCCGTCGGGATGTGCTCGTTCTCTGAGCTGGTGCTTTGCAGGCTGCATCTCTGCAGGGCTTAAACCCAGGCCCTATCATAGAGGACAGCAAAAGCTGTAGAATCAGATCTGCATGGGGTGGTGAGAGGTGGGCAGAGCATCTTTCCTTCAGAAGCTTCTTTCGAGCTTTTAAAACTCTTTGAAATAGGCTTTTCCCAGCTCCGGTCACCTACAGGCTGACTAGCAAACTAGGGAGGGGGAGGATTGCAGAGAGAAGCGGAAGGACGACCGGGATTTGGCATTTTGGGGAACATAACTGTGAATTAAATGTTAACAATTACCATAAAGAAAGATAATCTATTTTCAAAAAGGAAATGAGTGATCACTTTGGAGGGAGGTATAGCGTTCCCTCCAGGGAAAGGGGATTAGAAATAAAGGACTTCTGTTTTGGGAGAGGATTTGCTCAGCTGTCCCACCTCTGTCCCACCTCTAAGACTGTAGTGCTTTTCTGCCTCGGGGGTGCAATTTGGTTGGTAACAGCCCCTGCCTTGCTGGACTGCACCTGCAAGCAGCAAAAATATTCCTGACCCCGTCACAGCAGGCTTGTTCAGAAGCCATAGAGGGAATTGCTGCGATGGTGGATGAGAGCATAAAAAATAACACAACCTAAACGGTGTTGCACAACATTGCTTACCAGGCATGGAAATGGTCTAAAATTTGAAATAAGTTTCAGAAAAAGACTGCTTGAATCCAGACCAGTGTTTTACAGAGGAAAACCTACAAGCAGCGGCCAGAAGTATCTGGCACATGGTGGAGGACAAACAAGATTTTGCTGCTCTATGGAGTTCCAGGAGCAAAGATCATTTATAAACCCCCTCGGGGATCAGGCCTCCTGGCCAAATCTCAGGAGGTCCTAAGCATAAGGAGAAAAAAATGGAGTCTGTTATGAAAAACACTGTTTTGTATTGTTATATTTGAAGTGTTAGCAGTTGGGAGCGGTAGGGTGTTGTGTCAGGAAGGTTTACAAAGCCTTGCTTAAGATATAAAGAATCTGTAATATTCCTATTTGGAGAGCAATTCTAGTATGTAAACTGAAGAGCGATTCTGGATTAATGCTTATGCATTAATGTGGATTAATATGTGTTTGGGTGCTAGCTGTGGCTTGATTGCCCATTTATCCAGATGTTAGATGACCATGTAACCAGGTAACACAATAATCCGGGTGAAAAGTGCAATGTAAACAGGTTTCTTGTTGCTGTTTGATTATTCATCTGTATAGGTGACCTCAGGACATGTGTTGGGATATCTCTTTATAGAAAAAAACAGAGTTTTCTTGTTTTAATAGTTTTTAAAAATTGTTTATTCTTTTACATAATTTCTTTTTTATTTTTGGTTGTAAATGTCTCCTTACTAATGCTGCTTGTCTTTGGAGTTATGTACAAATTTCTGTTCTTGTTTTCCAGAATTCTAAGTCATTTATCCAGTTTTAGCAATTGCTCTTATTATTTCGGAAATAAAGTGTTGTGCGTGAAGCTGTCTGTATTTTATTTAGACAAATGTGAGGTCACTTAAGACTGAGTTGGATCATGCAAGGTTCCATTCAAAAGCTGCCTCAAAACTTCTATTCTACAAGTTTTTTTTATGGCTCAACTAAGTACAAGTGAAATATAAATGAAATGTTGGCTGTAAAGACAGAAACCTAGTATGGATTCATATTCAGAAATATCCATTAAGGAACCAATAAAAAAGATGTTGTGGGGAGTGTTGGGAAGGGGCATGGAGCTGTATTGGGTTCCTCACTACAGTCTTCCTCATTTAAAACAAGAAGAATACTACAGGAATCTGTCTTTTATTTTTTTCCTTACTACACCAATTTGGATTATTAAAATAATTTCTGATATTGATCCTGATCAAATTATACAACAACACACACTCAGATTGAAGGATGCTGTTAAATCTCTTCTAGTCAAAAAGCCAGTGCAGATGTTCACTCCAGTAGTTGTTTCTTTCCCCCCCCCCCCCTTTTTTTTTAATTGCTAAGAGATTTTTCAATTGAAATAGGAATGACACAGTTCTAAGCATACCCACCTGTTTGGATATCAGGCCTGAATCTGAGAAAATCGGAAGATAATAGATAATTTCAAATGTAAATTGTCACTCTCCCTTCTTGGCCTATAGTCAGTGAAACAGCCATAAACCTTGGCATATGATCACACAAATTAAGCAGATTTTGATCACTAGAAAGTTCACTGACTTGCTGTGAATTTTAACAGGAAAGTATTCTACTAGTTCAGGGACTAACAGTAATAAACAATATTAACTTTTGTAGAAGTATGAAAGAAATATAGTTGTTTTCAAATTAATTCCCAGAATGAATCCACATTTACCCCACCAGTAGCTTTTACCTCACCAGAGAACCAGTTTTATTTTAATTCTTAAAATAGACTGGATTGAAAGGGGTTGTTTTTTTTTTGAGCAATCAGAATGGCTGTAATTGGTAAATGTTGGACAGCACCATCTCTCCCTTGCTCAAATATGTATTTGCTGTCTTCTCATTCAACAAGCTTCTCAACAAAATGTTTTTTTTAAATAAAGCCTGATCCCATCTTCTACAAAAAGTTGAACTTAGTTATAGAACTAGGGATTATTTGATCAGTTAAAAATATACCAGTGTAAGAACAAGCTATGTTGCAATAGCAGAAACAATAGTTGTACTGTTTGAGCAGAGAGATTTAGCATTGGCAAGGTGGTAGGATTAAGCCTTGTTATGAAACAAAGAATATTTTCTAATATCAATCTATTTTTTTTTCTGTTAAGTGAATGCCAAGAGTAAGGCTCTTTCAAACTTGAAGAATGTTTTGATGGTGATCTTTTGTCCAGCTTGAGTTATTTACTCTACTTTCATATAGCTGAGCTCCACATTACAGATAACCAAAACCAAAAACGAATCATGAATTGTCTAAATCAGAGAAGAAAAAGCTTTTGTCTCGGAAAAAGCGAATTTCATGCTTCTGTATTTATCTCAGCAATTACTTACTGTCTCTTTGATTTCCACTGATATGAACTGATATTGTATAAAGACTTTGACAGGAAGCATAATCATCCTATCATTTCCACAATTAATTTACAGTAAATATCCAACAATCTACAGGAGATTTTAGTAATCCAGATAGAATATGCACCAAGATGTAAATTTGGTGTTTTCCTACTAAAATATTTTGCGTACTGATAGGAAAAGCATACCCAAAGGAAGTCTGAGAGGTGAAGTTACAGAATCTTATCATGGTCTTGTTCTGAAGTAGTACAGAATATTGGCCAAAAACTAAGATATAAGTCACGCAACTGAGTCCAGGGTTTTCTTTTCACAGAATCACAGAATGGTTGAGGCTGGAAGGGACCTCTAGAGATCATCCAGTCCAACCCCCTGCTCCAGCAGGGACACTCAGAGCCCATGGCACAGGGTGGCATCCAGGCGGGTTTTGAAGACCTCCAGAGAAGGAGACTCCACAGCCTTCCTGGGCAGCCTGTGCCAGGGCTCTGTCACTCTCACAGGAAAGAAGTTCTTCCTCACATGGAAATGGAACTGCCTGTGTTTCAACTTGTACCCACTGCCCCTTGTCCCGTCACCGGCCACCACTCAGAAGAGTTTGGTCCCTTCCTTTCTACATTCCCCCTTCAGGTATTTATACACATTGATCAGATTCCCCCTCAGCCTTCTCTTCTCCAGGCTAAACAGGCTCGGCTCACTCAGTCTTTCCTCGTAAAATAGATGCTCCAGCCCCCCTTAATCATCTTTCTTGCCCTCTGCTGTAACCTCTCTAGAAGCTCCACATCCCTCTTATACTGGGGAGCCCAGAACTGCACCCGCTACTCCAGGTGCGGCCTCACCAGAGCTGAGGAGAGGGGCAGAATCACCTCCCTTGACCTGCTGGCAACGCTCCTCCTGAGGCAGGCCAGGATCCCATTGGCCTTCTTGACCATGAGGGCACATTGCTGACTCATGGTTAACTTGATATCAACCAGGACTCCCAGGTCCCTCTCCGTGGAGCTGCTCTGCAGCAGGTCGACCCCTAATCTGTACTGGTGCCTGGGGTTATTCCTCCCCAGGTGCAGGACCCTGCACTTGTCCTTATTGAACCTCATGAGGTTCCTCTCTGCCCAACTCTCCAGCCTGTCCAGGTCCCTCTGGATGGCAGCACAGCCCTCCAGAGTGTCGGCCATTCCACCCAGCTTGATATTGTCCATTGCTCTGGGTGCCCTCTGTGCCCTTGTCCAAGTCATCGATGAATAAGCTGAACAGCACTGGGCCCAGTACTGATCCCTGAGAGGTGTCACATGCCTCCAACTGGACTCTGCCCCATTTATCACCACCCTCTAACTTCTGCCATCCAGCCAGTTCTCAATCCGTCTCACTGCCCACTCATCTAACCCGCACCTCCTGAGCTTCCCCACGAGAATGTTATGGGAGACAGTGTCAAAAGTCTTGTCGAAGTCAAGGTAGACAACCTCCATGGCTCTCCCATCATCCATTCAGCCAGTCATCCCATCATAGAAGGCTATCATCAGGTTGACCAAACATGACTTCCGTGGGAAAGATTTTTGCCTTAAATCCCTTCAGCAGAGGAAGGTGGTAGGTATTACTATAAAAGCAGAAAACATCTGTAAAGATATTAAATGTTCAGTCTCCCCTCTTCACCCAATGTTCACCACATATCTCTGCATCAGGGATCCCGTCAAAGCCATGGTCACTTCCCCATGACATCCAAATTAGGTCTCAAACAACTGAAGAAAGCATTTATTTTTGTTTTATTTTGCACTTGTATGATTGTATGGGCTTTCTGGTAAGGTGTCAAAGCATGAATGTATATGTACAAAGCAGAATACAGCTAAAAGTGTTTAGGTCTGATTGGAGACTTGAAGGGGAAAGAAAATAAAAACATGTCCAAAGATGAAGACAAATTTTGTGATAGTGAGACCACTATAGGAGAGAACAGTGGTAAGTTCTGGGCTGTATTAAATAAACTACTTTTCTGAGCAGAATCTAAGAATGAACTGTGAAAAAAAAAAGATTTCAGTATGAGTAAATCTCTTTTTCCATTAGCCTTCCAATGCTTGCAATGTATAATTTTTAATAATACTATTTTTTTTGTTCACCATAAAAAGTTGTCACTATAGTAACCAGCACGCCTTTGAATTTTACGCTTTTCAGAATGATAACATGGAAAATACATGCCGAGTGTAAAACAAGCATGTCTGTGGCAAGATCTCTTTTGGTGCTTCCCTGTTTCCCTCTGCTTTAGAAGCTGCCTGTCTTTGTAAGATAAGATCTGGACACTGGTATGTAAATTGATTAAATACATCTATCCTTGTAATGATTTTATTACAGTTTATAGATCATTCATCATGCATCTGTTATGCTTCAAAATGATAGAATACATGCCTCTGCACAAATCAAATTGATTGGTAGGCCATAAATTTCAATTTGCTTAATATGCTACTGTAGTTTGCTGAGAAACTGGCAGAACTATCACAGCTTAACCATAGTTTTTTTTTATTTTTTGTGCCCTTCCCTGTCCTCATCTATTTTATGAACAAGCAAAATTCAAATATCGAAGGATGTAATGGTCCCACACTATCAAAAAAGACACAAAAACAAATGCATTTTCAGAAATTCTGTTTGTTGGTTAAAGAGGGAGATCTGCTTGTGGATGACACAGCAATAGAAAAATGAGATATCTACCCCACATATCATTCTGTTCTTGACATCATGCCCCCTCAATTCTAGAGAGAGATTTTTTTGTTAATGATTTTAATCCATATAATAGAATTTAGTAGAGAATCTTATCTGGGCTACAGGATTAAAATTATTGAATTAAGCATTATTTCAAAGTCTGTAATTCTATAATGCAATTTTCTGTAATCTGCTTGAAGCGATTTTTATAAAACCTTGTTTCTCTTGTGCTGTTTAGAGTTGCTCTTAGGCTGCCTTCACAGCAGCAAAATTTTGCAGTTTGAATCTCAGGTTTCCCATTTTATAAATACTATAATTTTATAATTCCTGTGTATTTAAACAGGGTTTCGACACCATCTCCCATAATATCCTCATACGGAAGCTCCGGGAGGGTGGTCTGGACGAGTGCACGGTGCGGTGGATCGAGGGCTGGCTGGATGGCAGAGCTCAGAGGGTGGTGATAAATGGGGCCGAGTCCAGTTGGAGGCCTGTGGCCAGTGGTGTCCCCCAGGGGTCAGTGCTGGGCCCAGTGCTGTTCAGTTTGTTCATCAATGACCTGGACGAGGGCACGGAATGCACCCTGAGCAAGTTTGCGGACGACACCAAGTTGGGTGGAGTGGCCGACACTCCGGAGGGCTGTGCTGCCATCCAGAGGGACCTGGACAGGCTGGAGAGTTGGGCAGAGAGGCACCAGTACAGATTAGGGGTTGACCCGCTGCTGGAAAGCAGCTCCGTGGAGAGGGACCTGGGAGTCCTGGTTGATATCAAGTTAACCATGAGTAAGCAGTGTGCCCTCGTGGCCAAGAAGGCCAATGGGATCCTGGCCTGCCTCAGGAGGAGTGTTGCCAGCAGGTCAAGGGAGGTGATTCTGCCCCTCTCCTCAGCTCTGGTGAGGCCGCACCTGGAGTAGCGGGTGCAGTTCTGGGCTCCCCAGTATAAGAGGGATGTGGAGCTTCTAGAGAGGTTACAGCAGAGGGCAAGAAAGATGATTAAGGGAAGGGAGCATCTCTCTTATGAGGAGGGACTGAGTGAGTTGGGCCTGTTTAGCCTGGAGAAGAGAAGGCTGAGAGGGGATCTGATCAGTACGTATAAGTACATGAAGGGAGAATGTAGGGAGGAAGGGACCAAACTCTTCTCACTGGTGGCCAGTGACAGGACAAGGGGAAATGGGTACAAGTTGTAACACAGGCAGTTCCATCTGCATGTGGGGAGGAACTTCTTTTCTGTGAGAGTGACAGAGCCCTGGCACAGGCTGCCCAGGGAGGCTGTGGAGTCTCCTTCTCTGGAGGTCTTCAAAACCCGCCTGGATGCCACCCTGTGCCATGGGCTCTGGGTGTGCCTGCTTGAGTAGGAAGGTTGCACTAGATGATCTCTAGAGGTCCTTTCCAACCTTGAACATTCTGTGATTCTGTAAACTGCTACATTATGAATATTGTTTGGTTTTGTTATTTTTACATTGTATTGTGTGTTAGGGAAGCCCACCACAAAAGAAGGGGAGCTGCAATGCCCATGTTGATCAAGAGAGGCAACTCTTTGGAACTGGAGATTCTTGGAAAAGCATTGCATGCCAACATTGCAACAAACAGTCAAATGGTGCTTGATAATTTCATTATTATATTGCCCAAAATATCAGTCCTAGAATTTTGAAAGCTGCAATATACATTTAAAACAAAAACTAAGAAAAGATACTTTTTATGCTTAGGGCTTAATGGCTGCTTCTAGCTCCACTTCTTTGAGGCCATGAAGTGCTTCTAGATAACATTTGTTTCATACTAGAACAATTGCCTCTACCTCTATCTTCTTGTTTGGCTTGTTGGTAGAATTTGTTGCTGTTGTTGCTTTGTTAAAATAATAATGCTCTGAGAAATAAGTATTTCAACCAGATCTAGTGATTACGCTGATAAATTTAATTAATAAAGTTTACAAGGTACTACTGAGCAAACTCATCCAAAAAAAAAAAAAAAAAAATTGTCATCAGATACTGTCTGGAGAAAGTGGAGCTAGAATTCGAGTCTCTCCTAGAAGTTGTTCTTGACTTCCAGAAGCTGAGCTTTGTAATTTGAAAGCACAATAGAGATTAATTCTAATTAATTGGTTAATCTGTGCTGTTTGAAGCCAATTTTCTGGTATACATTGTGTGAGTGGTGCTTCCAATGTGCCAGGACTGTCATCATTTATTTCCATTTTGTGTGATGTTCCCTGTGTGCTTTATGACATTTACGTTTATTTGTTACATGATTTGTGGCTCAAGACACTTGTCATCATGTCCTTTTCCTTTGCAGGAGGCTTAGTGCCAGTGTTGAACCATCACTGCCGTCCCTGTAAGCTGACTGAGATTTCCCAATGCTTCCTATAGATTACATCCTTTGTTAAAAAAAGACAGCACTATTTTTCATCAAACTTACACTATATTATATCTTGTTTCACCCTATTATATGAAACAAATTAATCCTCTTGTCCACAGGACCTTTTATAAACCTTTTTTTTTTTGAGTTTATTCAATGGCACCATCTAACTTTATTAATGTAATTCCCCTGTTGCTGCTGCTTCTTCAGCTTTTAATTAGGACATTGTAGTACATACAATCACTGTGCCACTGGGCAGCTCCTTGGCTGTTACATTTTTTAGGAACTGCATTTCCTTTGTTTTTCACCCTGGCTTTTATCATGTTGATTATTTTTATGTGGCATTTATATGTCCTCAGGACATGCTGCTGTGCTTCAAATGAGATGTAAAAAACCATTTAACTCCTTAAGTCTCAGATCAATTATTTCATATTTAACATGATTAAAATGATCACAATGCTGAACCTTGAGGCTCTTTTCCAGAGTCAGCTGACACAAAGCCAGAAGCCACTGGCAACTGAAAATAAAGCAAAACTTTGTCCTTCAGAAGTAGGATCTTTGGGTTCATATATTTTATAGCACTATTGATGGAAATCTACATACATAAATGTAAAGATTATGATTGTGCAATCCATCAGATATTGGTCCTAAAAACCTTTGCAGGGTGCACAGGTATCACAGGCATCAGTGGCCAAAGGTGTTCTAGCAATATAGCTGGGCTTCTACAAGCAGTTGGCTACAATATATTTAGCAGCAGGGGAAAATATTTCTCCCTCAATTTTGTCAGGGCAGGTATTGAGCTGTACACAGGTGGCAACAGGAGAATGAAGAGTTTGTGCTTGGCTCGCTGTGGAGCAAATGAGCTGCACAGAGGCCTTGTATGAAGAATTCATCCCGTCTGCTGGACAGCAAGAGGAAAACATGCCTAACTGCATCCATCCCGCTCCAGCTCCCAAATTCCCCACACATTTATGTAGGGCTTGGAGAAGCAGAAACATCCTGGTGATTTTATAGCTTTTGGCGCTGTCTCTCTCTCTATATATATAATTAAAATATAAATATGTATTTTTTATCTATTTATCTATCTAGCTGATACAGAATCCATTTGCTGACACGGGTGAGCAAATGTTCAGAAATGAGGAGCTAATCCAAAATGGGGATGTAACAGGATATGAAGCCATGAAAGCACAGACAAGATGAGAAGAAAATATTAAATCATCCTCTCTGGGCTTTCTTAAATTTCATTCTTCCAATATATTTTTCCATTTTCAGCTTTGCAAAAAAATAGATGTAGCAGCTGTGTAAGACGAGTTGAACATGAGTTAGCAGACCTCTCTTGTGGCAAAGGCCGCGTCCTGGGCCTGCTACTGCAGTAAAACCAGTAGGTCTGGGTGAGTGATTTCGTTCTCTTTCTGGCACACCTGAGGCTGCCTCTTGGGTCCTGTGTCCCATTTGGGACCCTGCAGTACAAGGGAGGCCACCAAGACCTTTTGGGTGGTGCAGAGCATGAGGCTGAGGGAGCTGGGTTTGTTCAGCTCGAGGAAGAGGAGGCTGGGCAGCAGGTGAAGGTGCTGTCTCCGCCTGCCTTGTGGCACGCTTTGGCAGGCCCAGTACGCAGGTTTTCTACATGCTAGAGCTGCCCAATTTGCAGATCCCGTACCCCACGTTTACCATACAGTGATCATATAGCAACATGATAGACACATTTCACTTTTGAGGCAAAATTGAGGGAGAAGGAACAAATTTTGAGCAAACAAAGCACACAGGAAATTACCCAAGGAAACCCAAGTGTTGCATCTCCAGGTCATGGCAATCTATCTTACAAGGAAGATGAATGCTTCAGCTCAGTACCAGCACGCCTGGGACAAGAAGCTGTGCCTCTTTCACTACTCTACCCAGCCATTTCAGGACAACTCATTTTATTTGTACCTCGTTCATCATCCCCAGTTCCTACTCCCAAGTCAGGACTGATTGGAAACTGTGCAGGACAAGGGCACTCCGGTTGAAGTGGCACGAGCTCCTATTGTGCAGTTGTCCTTCCCTCACCCATTCTGGTGGAGGTTTTCCACTTAGGAGGGACTGAAGAGCTCTGGCATGGCCGGAAGCAGAAGCTGCTGAGTCCCTGTGGCCCAGCAAAGTGCCGTGTAAATCTGCCAGCTTGGGTCTTGAAGCCTCTTGGCAGAGCTGTCTACCCAACGCAGAGCACACGCGGGCACGGGGAGCCCGGCTTCCAGTTGCATGACGGCTCCCATGGGGCCCACTGAAACATCTCTGCACGATGTTCTGGGCTTTACCCACTGCTTAGCCACCAGCTGGCTGAGACCCTGCTCACGGTGTGCATGGATGAGCCCCTGCTCATGGTGTGCATGGATGAGTCCCTACTCATTCTGTGCATGGATGAGCCTCTGCTCGTGGTGTGCACGGATGAGCCCCTCCTCACTCATACACACGAGTTAAGACGCTGGTTTGTAGAAGGATTGAATCAAACTTCTGGAACAATATAACCCTCTGTTGAACAATAGTCCCTGAACAGTAACAGATGTGACTAAAACAAGCAAGTGTTCCTGATGCCTGGCCTTGACATGCAGCAGCTTTTTGACTAGCATATGGATGAACACAATCCTGTGTCTTTCTTTTGAACATCCTGGGAATGTTACACACTCTAAAGAGGCCAGGATAAATTATTTTACACATGTGGTATATAATATATAATGTTATACAGTTACTTTTTCATGCATATTCAGATGATCCTCAAATGCTCAGTGAAGATTACTGACTTTACAATGGAAGCAAATCAAAAAAAATCCACTGATACCCAGAATCGAGCAGCCATTCTGAAGCCAGTTTTCACCTGAAATAAGGATGTGGAATGTAAAAGTGGCAGCCTGCACCCTCCCAGACTTGCTGTTTCTCTAATTAGGCAAGAGGCATAGGTATATCTATAACACAAATAAAACAAGGTTAATATCTAAGGGGTTAATTGACAAATATATGGAAACACAGTAAGTACTAAGCTATCTGTACATTGTTCACTAGTAATGTTTCAGATCAAAAAGCTTTTGGCAATACAGATATTTTTGCTCACTCATTATGCTGGAAGCTGATATCCAGAGGAAGAGACCCTTTTTTTATGTCATTAATAGCAGAAGAGCAGCCAAGTGCTCATGTCTCATGTAGACTCCAACCACTGTTGGCTGCAAAGAGTATGTTGGGAATGTGAGAGGGAAGGGTTGACAGTGTTGGGCTCTTGCACTGGGTGCTATGAAGAGATTGCTGAAAATCAGAGCAGTTTCACAGACTTATTCTAGCCTGCACAGTGCTTGGAAATCAGGAACGCATAAAAATGAAATTAGAAGATCCCCAATACCTTTATTGGTCTAAATACTGTCTACTAGTTGACCTTGTCTTTTTCCAATCATTACTACAGCTGAATCACAAAATCCAGTCAGTCCTTTTTCTATGGAGAAAATAATGAGCAGGAGAAATAAATATCTTAGCTCTCTATTTTAAATTTTGGAACAAATATAGTAATTCAATAGCTTAATGGAACATCTCTCTGGAAAAAAAAAGATTATAGAACACTAGGAAAACAATATTATATGGTATAAACCTAGTTTATTAATCCCAGAAGCCTTTTCATAAAGCCCTTATGTAATGATTTCCTGGTTTATTACTTTTATTTTTAACAAAATTCTGCTTTTAAAACATGCAATTATCAGCTTTGGAGTTCATATTTCTTTTGGAATAAGTAGGATCCACAAAGGCCCTTATGTAAAGAACAGACAAATAGTCAGTTGTTTACTTAATTCCCAGGCATTTCATTTCTGGGCAGAGTATCTTACATGTTTTATAAAGCTGTAGGGAAATTTTTGTACTTTAACAAAGCAGGTATTTGTCTCTATTTTTAATGCCATTCCTGGCAGCAGGAACTGTGCTGTACAGCTTCATGATGAGCTGTTTTTCCCTCCCGTTGTAAATCTGCGCTTGGGCACTAGGTGACACTGTGAGCAGGACAGGGCTTGGAAACATCAGACGTGTGGGTGATCACTGCAAAGCCCAGCAGAGCTGCTTGCAGTTCAGATTAAAAGGGTGCCTAATGTGCCCCATGTTCCGGGAGGGGGTTTTTGAGGCAATAGGAGAAGCCTGTTTGACTTGCTCTACTAGAAAGCTGACCTGAACACTTTGCTTGATGCAGATACTAGTCAGGTCCTTCAGGTTGTGTGTTTGAAATTCCTGCTGAATTCCTGTCTCCCTGTTTGGAGACCAAAATATATAATCTATTTACAGAATTCTCTTTCTCCCTCATTGTATTTTGTTCCCTATTTGGATAACAACATTTTTTTCAGGATTCAAGTTAGGCTCATCCTATTTTTATGTGTTAACTTCAGCTATTTCTTCCAGCTAGAAATGAATATCTTCTCCTTGTTGCTAGGGCTTTCTAGGCTGATACAACTCCAGGATACTTAAGCTGTGCTGGATGAATGCCCCCCAAATGTGCCTTAATTTCATAGGTCACTTACACTTGTATTCAGGCATGACACAATCAGATACCCATCAGTGCAGAGGCTGACCTTACCCATCAAAAATACGCAAGTGAAAAATGCTTCATCTTTCTTGCAGCTGCAGACAGAGGGCTGAGGACAAGAGGCTGCAGTTGCAGAGCATCTGCTGCACCCTGCAGATGCTCCCTGCAGATGGGCTGAGCTCTCAGCTGCTCCCACTTGCCCTGCCTCGAGACACTTTGCCCACAGCGACTCCAGATCTCACACCATGTTCCTGTCAGTTTGGTTTATACAGAGTTTGGTCTACACAAAGTTAAGATTTTCCAAAATGGATCATAAGTCTAGACTGATTTTCAATTATGTCTGCCTGGAAAAAAAAAATTAATTTCCCTGGAAATTAATCAGGTCCTGGGAGATCTAGAGAGGGGCTAATTCAGGGGCTTCAGAGCACAAGAACATGATACTGTGCTGCTCTTCATGGCTTAGAAGCTCCCAGGAGACTCCAGAAGAGATGCTCTCAATCCCAGGTAATTTTCACCAGGTGAAATCACTTCATAACCATTCCCTGGAAATTTCACTTTGAAATTCTCTGTTGCCACTTTCTATCAGAAAAGCCATTTCACTTCACTCAGGGTGACTGCCCTTCAGAAGGGCGTAAGATGATTTCTAAGTGCAGCTGGGAAATGCCTTCAGCTGAGGACCCCTCTTGCTTTTTCAGGCTGAATGGAATAAAATTGCTGCTTGGCAGAAGAGCTGGGAGTTGAAGCTTTGTGCACACACATCTGAGAGGAGTCTTGTTGATAAAAGGAAGGTAAAATAATTCTTTCTTTTTCCAGAAGCTGACCTTTCCTCCTGTGTGGTAAATCCAATTACAGTGACAGCACTGATTTCATTGCAGTACCACTGGGAGCACTCTAAACCCATAAAATAAATTAACATAAACACAAAGCACACATGATGGATATGTGGAAAACTAGTCCATGTTCTTTCTTTGATATATTAATATATTACTTAAAGAAGCTGTGAATAGAGGCTTGCAACTCAGGGATAAACATTTCTAGCTCTATATGGCTTGTGACAGCAAAGGAACAAACTTGGCCATTTGCTGCCAGGAAGGTGTTGTTTTGTGGCAAACTTAGTAAAACAAGAATTTCTACTCCCTGTCCATCCTTGGCGTTAATTCAAATCCTATTACACAGGCTTTGTAAAAACATGTTTTCCCTATTTCTGTCATCTATAGCTGAGAAAGATTTGGATTTATCTTTGCATTTTTTAAATTATAACTTTTTTTCCCCTGATAAACTGATTATATAAATCTCCAGACAGATAGGGTTGCATAAGATAATGACATAAGACATAAACACAAGACATGTAGCACACAAGATAATTAAAAATGGATAATAACAAAAAAGTATTGAAAAAATAATGTAAATGACTGCGCGTGCAAGTTACTTGCGCTATCATGTTTTGCTTTTAATAAGAAATTATAATAAAAGGTGATTTTAGCTTTCAGCTGTTAAGAATATATTTGTTGATTCTTAAGCCTACCTTCAGGCAAGGCTTGAATTTTAATTGATGTGACTGGATGAATGAATAATTAATGCAATATGTAGTTAGGGTAATGTCTAATTAATAGTTATTATAGCTCATTTAGGAAGTCTGTTGTTGATACCAGTTATGTTGATAACAGCTGAAGATTGCTACAAATACTTTTTACTGCTGGTCAAAATTGCTCAGTTCTCCCCTACAGAAGGGAAAAAAAAATCACTCTACTTCAGTGTCTTTTATCCATTGCTCCAAAATTATCAAGAACATTTTAAATTGAATATATATGTATATATTTAGGAAATGAAAGAACTGATCCCCTCAGGCACTAAGTGGTTGTGCCTGCCCAGGTCCTCCTGCCTGATCACTCAAATGAGAGGAGATGTGTCCCTTGCAAAACCAGCCAGGGGACAATCCTGACTTCCTAGCCCATCAAATCGCACTAAGGCCCCCATCCTCTCTTTCTTCAAATCAGCACCAGCTCCCCACACTGTTTAGAAATGTGTTGGAGAGGTGAAGTGGGGAAAGAACAGGGGAGTGATACAGGAAGGTCAACAGAAGTTTATTTCACAGAGGACTGTCGGGTATTTTGCAGTCTGGCACTTGCTGACGTTTAGTTTAGGCATGGCACATAGCATTTCTTAATTTCACTTGCACCCTCTAGGAGGACAAATAAATAAACGGAAGTTCTGCACAGTGTGCATTTACACCAGGAAGATTAAAGCTGTTTTTCTCCTGTTTTTACTGAGTTCTCATTTAGCAATTTCATGCATGTACCTGCTGTCTGCTCTCTCTCAGGTCTGTGCTGTTTGGGTTTCACTTCCACGACCATCGGCATTTTTGCAGAGGATGGAGAAAGACCCCACCTGGGAAATATTTCAGTGACGACCTTCTACTTTTTTCCTTATTCTCCTAACAAAACCACGTGCATTAGCCTAATGTGCTCCCACATCTCTCTGGCTAAGCTTAAAAATTGCTTATAGATTATGAAATATGTCCTGTGTGGTTCGTGCATGGGAAAAAAGGAAAAAAGGAGAAAAAAAAAAAAAAAGGCAGTTTATATCCTCCTGAGTCCATTTTAAGATCATCATTACACCCTGAAGTGATGTGTGTCTTAAAATTCATGGTTCAGTTCCACCACTGACGTGCAGACTTTGCTCTCTGTGGAGTCCTGGGTGGCAGGTCGTCCTGTGCACTAAGGGCTGTTCATTTGCTGCCTCTGTCCTGCTAAGCGCCCAGGAGCCCATCCTGACTGCCCAGCAGGATTTGTTCTTGGCAAGGCAGTCCGGAATAGCTCCTGGTCCAGGCCTGCTGATCTCCACATAAATAGCCCAGGCTCATTTAGAGAAGTTGACTCCATTTCATTTGTAAAACTTTGTTTTTGTCTTTGAACTTGCCAATTAAAAAGAAAGGATTTAGGATATCAGTGTAAGAACAGATACATGTTAATATTTCATGAGGCAATTAAAGGAGCTATCAGAAGACAGAAATTTCAACAGGAGCATTGGGAGGTAAGGTATAACAGGAATGATGCTTTGGCTAAATATTAGGGATTATTTCTCCATGGGTAAAAGAGATAATTAGACCAGGATATACACATTACCTAGCGGACAGAAAAGTGTATTAGCTGATTGGCCAACCTGCTAACAGAATCAATGTTATCGTAGTCACACATTTGCCGCCCAATTAACATTCTGGGGGAAGAAAAATAAAATTATGACATAAAATCTTCCATTTTCTTTCAGATATAGCAACTTCTATGCCATAAAGTCATTATATATCAGCTACCCATGCTAAGCAGGTCTTACCAAGGTTCCTTGAGAGCCAAATGTTTTGGAGTTTTATTTCTGCTATAAATCTGCAAAGACATTTTAAAACATCATTAAAGCTAGTTATTTGTGTAGCCATTTATTATTCTGAACCTGACAGGCTGCTCAGCACAACATGCTTTATTTGGACACATTTGGTGTCACTTATCACACAGTCCTTGGCTTCCTAAGCAAAACTAGCAAATAACATTGCAATGGAGACATTTGTGTCCCTGTCTCTAGGGAACTTCACAGTGAAGTCAAATCCAGAGAATACAAGTTTTGCCTTTAAAAAAGGGCAAACTCTGAAGTCTTTAATCTAGAAAGTGAGGACATGGCTTCTACAAAGAAAATTTAGTGGGAAGGCTAGGACATGGATTTAGGAGGTATTCGGTAGTTAGTCAAGTGCCTGTGTGTATCTCATAAGGAAGCACAACTTGTCCCTCGGTGGGTATGAGGAATTATTTAACAGTTACTGTGGGTTTTGAGTATGCACACAGGCAGTTGCTGCACAGAGACAGTTAATATACCATAAATCCACAATCTAATTTAACTTTGTGGTAATTGAACGCTGCCGTGTTCAACATGCAAAGCTGAACATTATCATGACTCGTGCATAATCTTACCCCGCAGGTACCATTCACCTTGCAAGGGAGCTAGTTTCCACTGGGTTCAGTTCCACTGGGTTCAGTTCTGCAGAGCTGGTTCACGTTACCAGCATGTGTCAGTCCTCCTATGTGTCTTAATTCTCTCTAAGGGAGACTGATCTGCGTCCTGTCTGTGTCATTTGTCATTTTGGCTTCAAGGAGCAATGATATTTGGGAGAAATTTCCCTGATGGACCTACCAGCTATGCACTGGTTCAGTTTGCAGAGTGGCTCCGGCATGAATTCAGCTCCTCTAGGAGAAAACAGCCCTGGAAACTCCACTCAAGATGCTCACCAATCTCTAATAAATACATAGGGGTCCAAAAAAGTGATTGTTAGGAATATTTCCTAACAGGGAAACAAACTGCATGTAATTTGAGAGTGAACTCCCTGGCTGCATATCCTGGAGCACCAAGGGCATCAGCACCACCTGCTTTAATCTACGATCTCCTCCTGCTGCACCAAATGAAGATGTAGCCAGCGAAACCTAGGCACAGTGTCTGCAAGAACTGGTTTCAGAAGAAGAGCTTTCTCATGGAGAGAGGGCTCTACTGGAGCAGGAGCACAGCTGATTTCAGTAGAGGGCTCAGTGGGCGAGGAGGTCATAACTCTGGGAGGAGAATGTGGATTCGAGGTGAAGGAGAAAGGGAGTGAAAACAAGTTGGTTGTCCAGCAGAGGACAAGTACTGGCCGTGCAGTCTTGGGCTGTGTCCGGCCTCCCTGCCCGTGACTTGGGCCTGCCCTGCGCTCTGGGCCCGGCGCCATGGGCTCCCCGGGCACTGCAGGCCCTGCCGACGCCAGCAGGCCGAGCGCACCAAGGGCCGCGGAGTCACGGCGTTTCATTTCTCCATGGAGAGTATTTTGGCCAGAAACAAACAAAAATACAGGCAGCCCTCACAAAAAGTAGAGTTTACGAACTAAAAAGGTGAGGTCAGTGCTTGCAGGAGGTACCTTGACCTCCTGAGCTGTCATTGATTTCCTGGTCCATGGCAGCAGTTCCCAAGTGTCGCTGCTGGCCAAGCACTAGGTGGTAAAATGCAATAAATTAGCAAGTTATCTCACCAGAATGCTAAAAGTCTCCTGCCTTGATTTCGCACATGTAACCTGTCATCAACTATCTCACAATTTATTGTTAGCCAGAGCAAGAAATGTTTGAAAAGTAGCAGTGATTTACAGAGCTTAATTCGTTACACAACTTACGCAGACCAATTATACAATATAAAACTTGCAGAAATTAGATAATCTTTTATGGACTCTGGTTTTAATGCTTAGGGTAAAAATCAAAAAGCAAATTCCCATTTGCACTGAAAATGACATTTCTATTTTAATACGCATTTGCAGAGGAACTCGGGACATTTCAGAAACATCAAGTTTTAATTAGGACTATGTAAAGCCCAGGGCCAGAACCTCCAGAGGAGGTACTCACTCCACTGGGAAAGAGAGGAGTGTTTCTCCAGGGGGCATTGCATTTGCCTGCTCACATTTCCTCTAGTGATTCCCAGAGATTCTGAATGACATAAATCTGTACTTAGCAGGGAAAAGGGAGAAGAAGGAAAAGAAGTAGCTCTTGCTTCACTACCAAGCATTTCTTTCCAAGGCTTTGCTCTTGGATCTGCCCTTAGTTCCTATTCTGTGGTTAGTTTAATATGGGACTTTGTTTAAATAAAAGGAATTATGGCAAGAGACCAGGCCTCCCCTGCACTTGAGTAAAAACTGATGATTTACAGCGAATTAAGCAATGGCAGGCTAGGCCATCAATTCTTATAAGTAAAGACAGCCTTGCAAAGAAATACTTTGACCGCTGTGGGCCATCGTTACTGATCTGTAGGGGAAAAAAAAAGAGCTCGAGACTCTTGCAAAGATACTGCAATATGGAGGAGAAAATGCACATTTGTATATGTCTTTTACTGCTGTTTTAGTTCAGGCTGATGACAGTGCTTCCTTTCTGCAGCAAAGAGCTCCATGTTTTCACATCTGTAGTCTGAGCATCCTCACTGGCTGGCCTGCTAAGGGAACCTGGGCTTGCAGGTCTACAAGAGAGCAAAACCCTTGTGTGATGTGACTGCAATCCCTTCTACTGCCTCTGCAGAAGGAGGAATGCTGTTTGTCAGCAGAGATTGGTGTTTCAGATGGTCCTGGAGGTTTTTTTTTTTTTTTTTTTCTGTTCTCATAATGATCATTATTTAGAAATACCTATTTATTACCAGCACTGCAGGCAGTCAGCCAGGAAACCTGGGAGACACATTAGGTGAAGGAACTGAATGGTTGCTGAGGAATGGGAGAGAAAACGCAGCCCATTCTGGTAAATGCAGTTAATAGTGAGTAGATTGGATATGAAGGATTCCCCAAACCGAGGCTTTGCTTCATGGTAGGTTAAGGACTGCATACATACATGGCTAGAGCCAGGCAGCCCATGCTGTACTGGGCACTGCTAATAGATTATACAGTGATGTTTTCTGGCTTCTTCCCTCTATTCTTGTAGTCCCTTATACCATTTAGGCCCTTCCAATAAGAGAATAAATCTGTGTAAAGTCAGTAGGACTGTGCATATGGGACAAATAGTACAGAGCTTCCTTAGCCCCCATTCTGGTAAAGCATTTTTCCAGCTTTTCTTGGAGGAGAACGTATCCATCAGTTTGAAAAAGAAGTTCGTGAGCTGCTCTCCAAAGCTTCTTTTCTGCAGCATTAAAATGCACCCATCTATTTCCTCTGCTGTGCACCCTTGGGCCTGGGCACAGGCTGACAACTGTGGTAAACTGTCACGGCTTCACTGGCTCAGTATAAAAGCTACTGGAACAGAAACCAGTAACATCTTTTATGCATATTATTTTTCTTTTCAAGCAGGCATTTGCAGTGGAGAATGTAGAGTAGTTCTCTACTTCTTTTTATGTAAGACTTCAGATTTTGCTTGTGAATCACGCATTCTTCTTCCATGGATTTATTGTGCATTCAGCACACTCCCTGGATATGTGTTTGGAAAGATAGACTGGTGAATTCTGCGAACACTGAGCTTATTCACCAAAATGATTCCTAATCATCAAAAAAATTTCAGTAAACTTCTTTGCTCCAGACCCCAGCAGGAGGCCCAACTATTTCTTCTTTCACATTAAACTGGCTCTGGCTCTGGGTAAATTCACCCTTTGAACAAATAGCAATGCAGTGAAGTACGAAGTCAGAAATATCAATAACCACTGCGGGGAACAAGATTGGTAGCATTTCCTTGCATCTGCTCAGCAGAGAACAGAGGTTCTCACTCGTACAGCAGAGTCATTCATAACATTTTTCTGTTTGTATCTTGTTGCAAAATAGCTAAGAAATGCTTTAGAACTCTTCAGAGAATAGCAAAAGCTGAAAGTTTATTGCTTGTAAATAATGTACTTAGCGTGTTTTCCTGCTAGCTGTGCTCTGTTTACAGGCTGAGGGGAACATTCCTCCAGAAGCTAGAAAATATTGGAAGGTGCCTGAAAAATAACTGTCCTGTGTAAAACTCCCAGTGTGTTCTGTGGCTTTTATTATAGCAGAATGACTTTAGGAGAAAATTATTGCTTTTTTTAAAGCAAAATTCCACACTTTCTGTTTGAACAAACCAACCCAACCCTTTTTTTTTTATGGTAGGAAAGGAATTCACAGAGTTTTATTGCAGCCCCCAGACTCATCCTCACAGATTGTCCGCACTGGAATGTAGGACAGTGTTACAGGACCCAGGGCATATTCTCAGCCCTAGTTTAGACAAGTTTATACACAGTCTAAATGACTTTGGGACAAACTGTTTCACTTCTCTATGCCTCAGTGTCTTTATCTGTAGCCCAAGATAATGCAGGTCTTCTAAAGCTTCTTGAGTTCTCTGATTAAGAAGTTGGAAGTTGGATGTTCTCTGTCCCTGTTATGCAGAGAGAAAAATCTTATTTTTCCTCTTTGCAGCACTGGAAGTTCTTGCTTCAGTTTTCCCTAAGTCATTGGCTTCCCAAGCATAGGCCATGCTCTTAAAGATCCAAAAGCTTAGTGGTCTTTCGGTTAAAAGCATGAAAGGGCATCATGATCCGCTTTCTTAAAGCTCTAGATGAAGCTCAAAGCTCAGTTGCTCAGTGCAGCGACTCTTGCAGACCTAGAGCCTGTGAGTAACATCCCTGGTGTACTTCCAACTATCAGAAAACCTCACAACTGGTAACCAGGGCAAGCAAAGACAACTCTAAGCCTGCCTTGCTTGCAGCAGGGCTCAGCACCGGCTTTGGAAGCCGCTCTACTGCAGTGACAAAGGGTGTGCAAAGCAGCTTTGGGTTATACTGACCACATCCCTGTGCAGGGATAAATTTTGTTCTGTATTTTGCTGCCAAGGAGTCTTAGTAAGTGCCATGCACAGAAGGACTCTCAAGATTAGGACCTTGTCAGTGCCAAAACATATATATATAAAAACAGCAGACCTAATTCTTCTGGGAATGGAGCTAAGAAAGCAAACATCAGAAAATCCCAGCGGAGACAGAGATGTACAACATACTGCCGTACTGGGCATAAAAGCCTGGTAATGGGAAAGGAACAGACATGTTTGTATAGCTCATTTAAAAAGCAGAAATGATGAAAGTATATCTATGCAAAAGATATGTATTTACATGTGTATGTAGAATTTTAAGCATGTAGTTGGATATATACATTTGTATATGTGCATGTATATGCACATTTACTCAGTACAGCCAATTGTTACTGTAGTATAAGTATTGCTGCATGAAAAAAAAGATCTCCAAGAAGCACTTGGCTGTGAGATAGAAAGTGCTGATGTCCCACTGGGTTTTGGCAGGCTAAAAAGGCTTAAAAGATGCTTCTGACACACTTGTCTCTTCTGTTTGGTTATAAAATGCACTCTGAGTAGGAGGAAGAAAGGGGGTTCTGTACTCTCAGTCTCCAGTACTTGTCCCAGTGAAGTAAATGGGCAAACAGCCATTAATCTGAGAGGGACAGCAGGTCCTCGAAGAACGTGAGTCATCTAATTTATCGAATTGAAACCATCAGAGCAGAGAATAGGCAGATGGAGTTAATAATGTGATTCAGCTTTGAGGAGGTATCTTTAAATGGGACTGCATTTTCCCATTATTTTGGTCATTAGTTCAGATAATTTCCTCTGAGAAAGACCCAGACATTTTCCTTTCAGCCTTCCAGGGAGATGGTGTTTGCTATGTGCCTTCAGCAGTGATATCTAACCACATTAGCCAAGACTCAGTTGCATTCGCTCTCTGCTTGCTTGTTCTTTTAAGTGTTATGCCTAGACCACCATCCTGCCTTTATCAAGTAGATGGTGTGCAATTATTCCCAACTTTGTACATCATATATCCACAGCTTCCAACTTGTGAAAGATGATGCTGCAAAAATCCTGAAACACAGCATGGAAAAGTAAGTAAAAGAGTAATTCTCAAACTTCAGTTTGTTCCCTGATTTTTTCCCAGGGTCGAAGAACTACCTGCTTTTCTTTCTTTTTTTAGGTCAGTCTAGTCTAATTGATACTGATTGGTAAAAAAGTACCAGCAGGTCCTAAACGAGTAGAACTCAGGAATGTTACTGAGAATGACAGGATGTCCATGCAGTTTTCATCCTGAATGAAGGAGGGGCATGTGCATCTTTAGCGGACAATCATCCCCAGGAAACACTCATCCTGTCTTGGTATATGTTTCTGCCCAAGAATCCATTTTTTGAGTCATGAAGGTCCTCACTGAATGTAGCTCTTTTTAAAGTACTACAAACCGAAGTTTGGATCCTTGCCCTTTTCAAACTTGGTAGTGATGCATATATTGGTAAATAACTTCAGCTACAGGTCAGCATGGTGACTTTTTGTTCAGTGTAAGAAAACCAAGTGAAGAGCAAAGAGGCAACCCCTAAAATTGCTTCATGTCTGTGTAACGTTGACATTTGAGCTATGGCAAACAGGAAGAAATTTGCCACACTGGCTTGAAGCTCTTGAAACTACAGTGGCATAAAACATTTGCATCTCTTTCGATCTGGCCTCGGGGCCCTATTCTTTCATTGGTTTTATTTATGGGTTCCTGATTTCCTTGAGACAATTTTCCATAATTTTTCAAAAATGTTACAGGCATTTAAGAAGTACTGAGCTATAATGGTTTTAATTTGCCTGAAAAAACCCTAAGTTCCAACTACAGAATTGCATATCTGTGTGGACAATATGTGGTAGTACATTCAGTTGTACTCTGAAGTCTTGATGTGCTGCTGATGTCAAATGAACCTGAGCGGGTGGCAGTTACGCTCAGGAGGGAGAGCCAAGGCCTCGTGGTCGTCTCGTGGGTCACGTTGCGCTCTGGGAGTCTCTAGCTAGAGAAATGTAGTGTACAACGGGTAGAATTAGGCCCTGGCTAAGTAAGTGCTTATTTATAGCTTAAAAACTTCACACTGCTTTATCCACTGCTAAGGAAGTCATGTACGCAGGGAACAGTGATGCCAAACGCCCTGGAATTGGCACTCTAATGGGTCAGAAGGGAGCTCGGACTGCAGCCCTTGAGCCATAGGCAGCTTACAAGAAGATCAAGACTTCGCCCGTGCCAGGGCTGTGTCACTCAGAGGGCTCTCCCAGCTCCAGGGCAGAGCTGCCTGGCCACTTGAGCTCCCAACCCACCCAGGCACCATGGACGCCCCTGCAAGTTATGGAATCACAGAACCCTTAAGGTTGGAAGGGACCTCTAGAGATTGTCCAGTCCAACCGCCCTGCTCACACAGGGTCACCTAGAGCACAGGGCTGCATCCAAGCAGGTTTGGAACATCTCCAGAGAAGGAGACTCCACAACCTCTCTGGGCAGCCTGTCCCAGGACTCTGTCACCCTCACTGTTAAGAAATGTTTTCTCAAGTTCCTGTGGAACTTTTAGTGCTTCAGTTTGTGGCTGTTTCCTCTAGGCCTATCACTGTCCACCACTGAAAAGAGGCCGGCCCCCTCCTCCTCACTGCCTCCCTTGAGGTATTTATACACGCTGATCAGGTCCCCCCTCAGCCTCCTCTTCTCCAGGCTGAACAGACCCAGCTCTCTCAGCCTTTCCTCATATGGCAGATGTTCCAGGCCTCTGATCATCCTAGTAGCCCTGCGCTGGACTCTCTCCAGCAGCTCCACATCCCTCTTGTCCTGGGGAGCCCAGAACTGGACGCAGTACTCCAGATGTGGCCTCACCAGGGCTGAGTAGAGGGGGACGATCATCTCTCTCGACCTGCTGGAGATGCTCTTCTTAATGCACCCCAGGATCCCGCTGGCCTTCTTGGCCACCAGGGCACACTGCTGCCTCATGGTCAACTTGTCATCCACCATGATGGCCAGGTCCTGCTCTGCAGGGCTGCTCTCGAGCAGGTCAACCCATAATCTGTACTGCTATCCAGGGTTATTCCTCCCCAGGTGCAGGATCCTGCACTTGCCCTGTGAAGTCACATCCTCCAGTTGTTCCCTCCCAGAATTGCGAGCCCATCCTTCACTGTCCTTGTGGTTCTTGGCTTTTTTGGCCAAAAAGGTCAGGCATAACTGAAAGAACATAAGGGGGAACGGTGGTTTTATATGTCCCATCTACTGCTAGTAATAGAATTCCACTTGCTGTAGGTAATTAAGCTAGGAAGTAGCACACATTAAAATATTCAGAATAATATGTATTTATTTTCAGTGCTATTTTCATTAAATACTGGTATCATATATCCATGTCTGAGGTAATAAATTAAAAATAAATTCAAGATTCCAGTCCCATATTTGTGCTGCATATTTTTTCTACCATTATACATAATTTTGAAGCAAACACACACAGTCCATAATTTTGAATGCAGCTAGGAATATTATTTTAACACAGTCACTTTTGTTTCACAATAATTTTGCTGAGAATGGTTATTGCATGATACACTTTTAATAGTTGTTTTTATTTATACTAGAGTTCTCTATTAAATCACAGATATTGAAGTTGTAGGAAGATGGGCGTGAGGATGTGCTTTGAGCCAAGGAAGGCAACTATTGAATCAGAGTGGCGGCACATTCTGCAGGATCACTGGCTGCCTGCACTAGGGTCTACATCCAGCACGGCCGTTTCAGTAGGTATGTGCTTAACTTTAGGTAGGTGAGTCAATTCAGTGAAATCCACGGCCTTAAGTATTGGCTGCATAAGAGACTAGCCAAGTCTGCAGACTTAAATTTGTAGACTTCTTTAACTGTGTGTTATTTGAAGAATTTTGCTGGTTTCATATTTTGTAACAACCTTTTAAGATTTTTCGTATCAGTGAAGCACCCATGAAAGTTTCTAACCTGGTTAATAAATACACTATGAAAAAATAAGCAGCTACAATGACACTCTTCTACCCATTTTGTTAAAAGCAACACCTGATTTTAAAAGTTATTAAAGTAATTTTTTCCCATGGTAAAATATAGTTAAAAAAATAAACTCTTCATTTCATCATCTTCCATCAAACATATAAGCTTGTTAAAGGGCAGGGCGTACCTCAGGTATTCTCATTTATAAATGCAAGAGATTGACGTACATCAGTTCTCTTTGCACTCAAATGCTGGTGGTAGTAAGGCCCTTTAAGCTAGGTCTCCCTCAAGCCGAACAGAAGGGAGCTAAAGAAAGAAACAGAAATGTTGCTTGCATATAACTTTTATCATAATGTTGAATTAAAAAAAAAATTGCCTCTGCTTAGGAAAAAAACCTTATTTAACTGCTGCCATTACAACAGAAGATGCACCTCAGCTCCATGTTGTTTCAACTTCGATCAGTGATTCTGAATACGAAGGATTTAAAGGCTCACTAGAGTTACTGTGGCATGCCATCGGATTGCTACCATTCAGAAGTTGTGCTAATTCCCATTTAGACCAGGAAGCTATTGTTTATAGTTAGAACTAAGGGTTGCCTTGGTGTACGTCCACCGGATTTGCTTTATTCTATTTGGCAGATGGCTGACAGTGCTCATGACGGGATCCTGGAGACCCGTGTGGTGTTATTACCAAAAGCTAGAGTCTGTATGCGGGATTCTCCATGCTCTCATGCAGCGGGTTGCATTGCTGGGCGCCGCGGCCGGCCCTGCTCCTCAGTACTCCACCGAGCTCACCATCGCCATGGGCTCATCGAATGGGGCCAACCTGATCTGCTTTGGGGTCGGGATGGCAGGGAGGGAGAGCATCGCCCCCGCGTCGGCGGGGGAGTGCAGGCCGTTGTCTATAATGTTCGAAACCTCTTCCTCGTGGTCCTCGTACAGTGTGTTGATGTGCAGCAAGGGGTGGCTCGGGGTGCAGTTCAGCGCGGGCGCTGCCTCCGCCTTGACTTGATTCAAAGGCAGACTCGCCGTGGCGGCGGTGGTGGCTATGTGGTTGTGGTTGCAGGTGACAAAAGCCCCAGCAGCAGGCACTGTCCTGCACGTCTCCGATGAGTACAGCATCTCCTTCGCAGGATGAGGGGGGTCTACAAGAAAGTAACATACACTGTTAAAAGACGGGTGGTCGCTCACCATCCTTTCTAGTCCATCTCAGAGCAGTGTCCTGAACCAAAAAGCCATTGGCAGTTTTGCCATTGATTTCAATGGGAGCAGGAAGATACCCCCCCTCCAAAAAAAAGGATGTTCTTGGGACTTTTGAGGAATCCCAAAGGACTGTTTCATAACAATAGGATTGTAAAGTCAGGGAAACAGGAGAAATCACAAACAGGTTGGTGAATCTCACTCTCTTTTTATGCATGCTCATGCTTCCTTATGTGAATGGTATTTTCATAACGTGAACAGAAAGCAACTGAAAAGTATTTTTTTTCTCCTCTGTGTTCTGGTGTTTTATAAATATTATGATTTAATGTTTTGGCAAACAATGTGAATGCTGAAATGCACACAATACCAAAAAAAAAGAAAAAAGTGGTTTTTTGATGGGAAAACATAGTGGTTACATACTGTAAGCCACTTGTCTTTAGAAAGAACTCAGCAATTCGTAGTTAACTGACGTCTCTTTCCAGAATTTACAGCTCTACCTTACCTGATGGATTGTAATGTTGGTCTAACTCAAAAGCAAAGCTGAATATTTTTAATGGGATGGGGAGCTTAACAGAGCCCCAAAACTACAGTAATTATTTTTTGCTCTTGCTGCAAAATATTTGAGCACTAATTTAGATCAAGTTAATTGAGAGCAGAAGACCCCAGTAGTTTTGAGGAGTTGTAATCAGAGCAGGTGACTGGATAAGGAACGCTGCAGAACAGCTCACATGCACATCGGGGAGTTGCAGGGCTCTAAGGGAGCATAAGGATTTGGAAGTGACAGAAACTTTATACCTCAAATCACTTCTCTGCTGGGCAGTGGGGTGACGGTAGCTGTCAGTCTGTCGAGGCCCAGAGGGAGGTCTTAGCTTGTAATGAGATGAGAGCCATTGCTTTAAGTACGTACAAAGCTTTCTGCAACTTCAACTGCATAGATCTTCTTTCTTATGTCAGTAGCTTACAATGATAAACATGAAGGTACCTGTCTGTCAGCTTAGCTTCTGACCTGCTGCTGTTCTCAGTGCTTGCATGCATGAAGTCTTACCCCATCATCCTACCATCTCACAGTCTTTTCTATCTATCTATCTATCTATCTATCTATCTATCTATCTATCTATCTATCTATCTATTTGGAGTACTCTTTTGAGGCCGAGAAGGGATATGATTTCCAAGGTACACACAGGAACTGAGGCACAGGAAGAGTATCTCCTGTGAGGCCACGCAGGAAGTGAACAGCACAACTCCTGAATCCCAACCAGCACCCGCGCTTCGGACCGTCCACTCTTGGGTCCATACAGGGGACAAAGGGCAATTTAAAATGTCTCCTGGGTGAAAAACAACATAAATTATCTGAATTTAAATCGCTCAGGTGACAGACAGTGGCTAACTCCTGAGAACTGGTAGTCAAGGAGGATTTTTTCACAGGCAGCTTTTAATGTCTCTACATATTCCTTAGAGGTGGCTATTGCTGGCCAGAGTACTGGGACAAGCGGCTTTCCAGGTCTGATCTACCATGGCATTTTCTATATGGCATGAAATTAAGGCACATTTGAAATATTCTAGGTGCTGGTAGAGCAGGAAGGGTTTCATGGAGGCCAAACCCTCCTTACTTCCTTGGCAAAGGCACAACCATGTTGAAAGTTGTGAAAATCTGGGAAAGTTTCCTGCGGCAGGAAAGCAGACACAGCTTTGCCTCTAACACTGCCTATACTAATATAAGGTATATTCAGAAAGGGACTAGGAAAGGGAGAACCACTGCTTCTGAGGCCTACAAGCCCTAACATTATTAGCTATCCCCAAACCTTGTAAGGTAGTTCAAACAGTGAGATAAGCTTTGAGTTCAGATCGCTACGCAAGTTACGGTCTGTGGGGGTTGTGCTGGAGAGATGTACTGTACCTTTGAGAGAGGAGGTGACGTGTACTATGACATTTTCTTCCTGGTTTATAAATCCACCCTCTTGGCTTTTTGATGTAGGCATTGAGGGCATGGCTTGAATCTCTGGCTTGGGCTTTTTACTGCTGAGTATATATGGATGAACATCCAAGGAGAAGTGTCGCGTGTGTTTTTTCTCAGTGCTGGTGCTTGGGATGGCGTTGGACTCGGCTTTATGGGCTGATGACTGCTGGGAGGTTTTGGCAGTGGACTCCAGCAGAGGCGCTATGAGGCTATCGGTTGCAGTTTTCCTCCTAACAGGCTTAGGCTTCTCAGGTTTATGGTTTTCAACCTTCATAATGGCCAGCTGCTCCTTGAAGGGCTGAGGGAGAGGGTTGGTAGTCGGGATCCACTTCATCTTCTTCCTCGGTCTCTTAATGATGAGCTGCTCGTTAGCGTCGATGTCCGCCGGGTCGACGCTTGGGTCTATGGTCTGGATGCCCGAGTCGCGCATGGTGGGCGTCGCGTCGTGGTTGGACTGGGCCAGCGCCGCCAGCAGCTGCCGGACCACGTTGTCGTACATCAGGTCGCTCTCGTTGGTAATGAAATCCAGGCGGTTCAAGGATTTTATGTGGTCCCGATTTTCATTGCAAAACATGGCCAAAATATTGATGTCGCAAAACTGGGACTTCTGCCACTGCTTCTTGGTCTTGATTCCGACTTTGTTGAGTTTATCGAATATGAAGTTGGACTTGCGAAAAATGAAGAGGTGAATTAAATTGATGAGGATTATCAAGTTCATGAAACAAAGGAGAACGATATCCACGCCAGCAATAATGCGCTGGAGCTGGACGGACGGCAGTTTGCAGTTCACTCTGATGTGCAACCTGGAACTGCTGGTTTTGTCTGGAGGCTCTCCCAGGGCGCACGTAAACTCATTCTGCTTCTGTGTAGCGTAGTAGGTGGATAAGTATGTAATTGGTATGATGCTCAGAAAGATGATGAATAAATGCCTGGCAAGATAAAGCTTAGCTAAGAAGTTACTTCGTCCTCTTCTTTCCAGGTATTTCTCAAACAAGTTCTGCTCAGGGCTTTTTTCTTTCTCTGCATTCTCAATAATTTCTCTCTTCTCTCTCTCGGTGATGCCTGGGCCTTTGGACTGAATTTGTTTCTCTATTTTCGGTGCCCGCCCTTCAGCTGCCCGGTGGTAACAATTGTCAATCTCCTGAAGCAAAAAATTAAGCTCGGAAGTGAGTCGCGTGGAGGCCAGAAATTCCCAGCCCAGAGCTGGAATGTACATGATCCCAGCAAAAGCCAGCAGCGCATAAGGTAGGAACTTATGCTCAAACAAGGAGGGCCAGTGGCTGGCATCGACTCCTGGCAGGGCATCTTTTAGTTCTGTCCAACAATATCCTCTGGCATACAAGGCTTGATCGCGGGTGAAGTTGTGGGGGGTATAACAGTATATTGGCTCCTCTGTATAACAGAGAGAAAAGTCACTGCTGTGCATTTAATCTACAAAAGGAGCTCTGGAAAACAAACATTTCAAATTACAGCAATTTTATTTGATTGTACCTTTACGTGACCGCTAAGCCCACAACACTGAACAGACAGCTCAGCCTGCATGCAGCTGCCTTGGCTCCTGGCAAAACATTTACCTGGAACTTTTATAACGGACCTGAGCTAGAAAGCCTAGTGAAAATAACATATTTGGGGGTAGCTTCCTGTCCTAAAACAACATCCCAAGAAACTCCAGCCTAACTCTGGGAAACCAGGAGTCCTGATGCTCTTAACCGCTATTTGATGGCTGTGAATGCTATGTTAGAACAAGTGCAAGCACTGAAAGTCTCCTTTAAGTGAAATTTAAGGCTCATCCCAGCTAAATGCTCTTCTAAATAGTTAGCTGTAGCTGCAGGCAGGTTAATCCTTATTTGTTGTTTAATCCTTATTCACAGAGTCTGCTCGTTTGATAAGGTAGAAAAAAATGCAACTTTTAGACACATACACATTTAGTGAATCCCAGCTGACACTTCCACATTGGAGTGTCACAGAGCAAGACAGAACCGGGTCTGTTAACTGCATTTGTCAACCGTGAATATTTAATTTTATATTTAAATATATAGCACTGTTTTTTACACAGTGCGCAATTAAATGATGGAATAAAGTATTATGGATCCAGAAAGTGATCAGACAAGATAATGAAAGGAAAAGCATAGCAAGGCTTATTAAAAACACAATTAATGATGCAACTTTTCTCTCAGGACATCTTTAAGCCAGAGGCAGCTGGAAGGTGGGAGTGTTTATCAAAGGAAGAAATACCATATGCTTGTCTACTTTTATACTCTTTCCTAAGCATTTGCTCTTTGCTGCTATCAGAGACAGGATATTGGGCTAAAAATAATTTTGTCTTTCCCCAGTAGATGTATTATGTTCTTATGTAATGATATTTTTCTAGCAGTAAACATGCAATGTAGAAAAACTTGGGGAAGCTGCAGTGGTGTTAACTGCTCAAATAAAAGTAACTATTAACAGAACATGCTTTCCCAACAGGAAGACTGTATTTTAATGGTAAGTAGAACAAGGGGGATACAGGGTTCTGGTATATCTTAAAAAAACTTCCTAATATGAGATCCGTAGGAGGAGGCAGGTTCCTTTTTGGATTTAGAGTGGCCCAAGAACATCAAGCCTGTTCCAGTTCTGGAGGCAGCCTATAATCCAGGTCGAGAACAGCCTATTGAAAAAAACTGTTCTCTTAATAATACAAATCATTAAGATAAATAATAAAGAGTCGTTTGATAAAATAACTATAATGTTAACAAACAGGCATAAAAATCCCTAATCCTTTTGAGGTATTAGAGAACTCCCTACTGGACCAACCAATGGACCAAACAATGCATTTACTAGTGCTTTGGTGAAGTGTGAAGGTATAAACATATTCCCTGACCTGCTTCCCTGACCCGTGATCTGAAAAGCTACTAGACCCACAAAAAAAGGTCACTTTTTCTTTTGAGTAACTCAGTGAAAATTCTTTTCTAATGATATAACCATTTTGGACAGAGTTGTTACAATAAAGGACATTATCCAAGGCAAAATGGAAGGTAAGTCCCATAAATTCAAAAACTACTGCAAAATGATCTAGCTTTGACCCTTAAAGCATCTAATTTTACACAACTTCTCATTTAGTCTAATTTTTGTATGTTTACAGTCATCTGTTACAAGGAAACACACTCGTCGTCTTCAGTGATTGTGACCTGTCCCATTGCTGGCCATGAAGAAAAATGCATGCCATTGCTGGCATGCAAGAAAAAATCAACTCCTACTGGCAAAGAGCTACTGTGCAGCTCCCCAAGGGCTACAGTAGACACCTATGTGAAAATATTTCCCTCTGAAGAAAACAAAAAGAGGCAAAGAAGCTTGGAGCGTTTCTGATGAGCAGAAATATTTTGAATTGTGGATCTCTATGCCTACCAGAGTCTGCTGACATGAAAATAAGTTTCCTTTGGCATATGTGAGTTCATTTCTCCTAAGATTTCAGCACTGGAACTATCTGGGAAGACTGCATGGAAGTGGTCATAAAAATTGTTCATATGGATTATTTTTGGATTCATGTATAAGTTGCTGCTATCAAACTGATCAGTTCTCTTCACTGAGGCCTGAAATGCTAAGCCTGAAATGCTCACTTCTGAAAAAAAAAATTAAATATATGGCAACAAACAAAAAATACTTATAAATAAACACAGGAAACAAATCAAAATATTTTAGTTTAGCATTGATATTTATGTTGGACATATCACTTCTTAGAGATTAACTCTGCACTCTGTCTCTTTCCACTGCTTCTGAGTAAAATACACATTTAGTTTGGGCTGAATAGGTTAATTAAAGGTTATTTCAAAAAATAGTGTTGTCCAGGATTACAAAGAAAGCCCAGCAAAGAAAATAAATGTCATTTTGTGGCAACTTGTTTATTTTTTCTCTGTTAAGTGTGTTTGTTAGCCTGGTAAGTTGTCAGAAAAATATAATTTATTGGGATGGATTAGCATGGTGTCCTGTTCTTAGTCAATGTTTTGTTACCTATTGATGCTACTCTAATGTTTCATTTGCACTTTTATTTTCTTTGATGATTCCCTTTATGAGCCATGAAAATCCCAAGATCCTTCAAATGAAACTCCATCCATAGTGAAGCCAGTGGAACTGGTTGAGATGGGGGTGGGTTACAAGGCAATTTTACTTAAACAATATTTTCTAAAATATTTGAGCCCAATTCTCTGTCGTTTAATGGTTTTGAAGCTACTTCATAGGTGATTTCAGCTTCTCAGCCTAGGACACGACTCACGAAGCTCTGTCATCTTTGGGAGGCTCATTTATCCAGAAAGCCTTTCCAGCAAATGATTCAAAGACAAGGCCGGGTTTAGCTTTCACCTCGCTCTCCATTGACTACTGAACCTGCCAAGCCAGGCTGCCTACTTAAACCTAGTTTAAAATTTAAACCTAGTTTAAATTGCCACTTAAAACGTCGACTTTTTGTGCATATTTCTAAGTGGTGGCAGCACTTTTTTTCTATGTATTTAACCAAACATTTAACATAACAAACTTCTATCATAGTAGAGTATGGACCTGTCTCCCCTAAATGAAAAAGCACTGTGTCAATAATTAACTTTGACTGTTATGAAGGACAGCAGTAACTTATAGCTGCATCTCAACACAAAGATCTGATGAGGATGGGGGAGTAAATCTTCAGTTGTTCTCACACATGCAGCTCTTGCTTAGGTAAAGGCCCTACTTAACCCACATTTAGTTTCAAAGAGGCACAGCAGATCATGCCATACAAAAAATATTTGCTTTTAACTTCATATTCATGAATATAGAGCATTTATATGGGCACTCATATTTCACCCAGAGAATCCTTAAAAGCAATTTGAGAACTTTGTTTTTCACATAATCACTCCAGCTCCACAAAATGCAGCTAGCCCCCTTGCAAGGCCAGCAGATTAACTGCATATGGCAGAATTATTCAGCTGCATAGGAGAAGACAATAGAGTCGGACGCTGCAAGGAAAGCTTTTGCAAAGCTTGGGGGACATTGTTATGGCCGAGGGGGTTAGTCTCCTTCTGAGAGTTGTCTGCATTTGAGCACATAAGCACATCCATCTCGCCACTCTCCTTGAGGTCTAGCGAGCCCAGACAAAAATTCCTACGGCAAAATGGAGAGCAAGGCCATAACTTCCAAAATCATCTTTTGCTAGTTGCAAACAATAATGAAGAGAGGGTTTGGGACATAAATGTATCTGTGAATTGTACATGTGTGCCCCGAAAGGAATCTGCCATTCCTACTGGAGCTGGTACACTAAGGATCCAAGTACTTCTGTATTACGGGTAATGGCCTAATGCAAGATGATCAGTGCTGATGCTCAGAGTAAAATCTCATCAGGTTCACAGTCTGAAAATACCCCCTTAGGTCTGCCTACACAGATGCACCTACTATAGGCCAACAGATCAACTTCAACACAACTGTTCAGAGAAAAAACCAAAATCACAATACTCAAGGTCAAATCCTGCCTTTAGTAATAACTACCTACTGTCACTGCCATTCCCAGGAATGCTCCATTGGAGCAATTTTTTAGAGACAAAGTGAGTCTGTGCTCATGTTATGCAAATATAACTTCCCCATTAAAAAAAAAAAAAAAAAACTCCTTGATATTAATATATTTAAAACTATATTATCCTTTACCTGATGCTGACTTGGGTATAAAGAGGCATACCAGGAAACCTGGCCTTTTTGATACCGTTAGTCCATCACAACTACATTACATCAGCTGAATATATGTTATCCAGTTCCCTATGCACATAAGTAACTCAAGTCCTCAACACAAGTGTCATGAGTAGTCTGGAAGAAATCTCACGTGGGGGAACCTGGTGAGTTGCGTAATATAATTGTGTTACGTTACTTAGAAAGTTAAAATGCTGTGAACACTAAGCTTCCTCATATGCTCTACCAGAACGTGTTCTGTGCCATCTCATTCCATCAGTCTCAGACATACTTAAGTGGAGGAAAAAAAAAAAAAGATTTGCAGGGAATATTGTGGCACAAAGGGTACACTAAATGGGAATGGTAGGAGGACATGGTTGGGGAGCAGCTGAGCTGCCCAAGCTGCTAACTTTAAGTAAAGGCCCTGGGAAGGATCCGTGGGCTCTGCGCTGGCACACACACCCTGTGCACCTACTGTCTGTTCCCCTCCAAGCTCAGGGACCTTTTAGCACCCAGTCTCCAACCGCCGTGTCATTTAGCAGAGCAAGAGGCTGCTGAGGGCTGGGGCTGGAACCTGTATGAAAGGTCAGCTGCAAAACTCAAGCTCAGATCTGGAAATGGAGTTAACAGTGGAAATATCTGAAAACTTCTGTTCTAAACAGAACAGAGGTCCACCAATGAGGTTGTATGCAGCTATATTTGTCCATATACATAGGTATACATAAAAGCTAGCAAGGTAAAAATGAGTTGGTGTATAGTATATTGAGAAGACACTGCCAGGTCTAGCTGGTAGATGTGTATCTTTCTCTTTGCGAAGTTCCGTTTTGAAAAGACAGTGAATTTCACCTAGCCCAAACATTCATGCATGTGCCCTTTTATATTGTTATATTCTGTTAAGTGCTCAGCAGTATTAAAAAAAAAAAAAAAAAAAAAAAAGCCTTGTTCCTAGAAGTCTTAAGTGACTTTATGCATTGGGCAGTTCCTTTGAAGCCAATGGGGTTACTCACAGTGTGTAAAATTAAGCTCGTGCATTTCTCTTTGAAGGACCAGTGCTGCAGGGGTTTCAGTCTCCAGCTTCTAAAATATTATTACAAGCAGTAATCAAATGGTCTTTGAATAAATATGGAAAATAAATTTAAAAGGCTTTCAGTAGACCTTGAAAAGTAATAAGGGAACATATTAGCAATATACGATCACCTATGAAAAGGGGGCAAATAGCCATTGACACCTACCCTATTCCCAATGAAATGAAGTACATTCACCAAAAGCAAACTATAAAGCATAATAAGGAATTGTGTATGTCTCCCGTGACCTGCAGCTTTTAGAATTTACCCTGGAAAAAGCAAGCACACCTTATTAATCTTCTGGCTAAATTACATGAATTCAGTATCCTTCAGCAATGATTCAATAATGTAGGAGTAATAGAACTATTTCCTAACAATAAAGAGAAAAGAAAAAAGGAACCCAGTTTTCAGGAAAAAATATTTGAAAAACGAAAGAGCTAAAAACCCATGTGTAGACTACACCAAGGGTGTTGAGCAAGGAGTGCAGTTGGGAAGAAACAAAAACATTCAGCTTCATAAAAGATTAAGCCCTTACTTTACATAGTAAAGCGGTGTAATTCCCTTAGATGTGGGATGCTACCACAAAGACATTTCTTTTATTCGGGTGTACATAGATGCAGTGGCTAAAGCTGAAACGCAGAGCATTAGACTCTTGAGCACAAGTTTCTAATTGTCAAGATAAATGAGAAGCATTCAGAAAGCAGAATTAAATGATATTATTTGACAAAAATAATCCTGCCCCCTTCTGTGCCTACATTGTGTCACAGGTGTGCAAGCAATCGGCCATACACACTGCATTCACCTTGGGTACTAAAAAGAACGCACAAAAAAGCAGGTAGCAAAAACCGTTTATTCTGAGAAACAGACGTAATTTATTCAGTCGATTTCAGTATTTTCGAAGGGAAAAGAAGAATATTCTGTATCCTCTTCTCTCTGGAAAAACAGAACAAAAACCCCCATGTTATTAAGCTTGAAAATGTAGTCTACGAATGTGTAATGTTATCTAAAGAGTAACCAGATTTTCCATCCCAGCCAGAAACTTCCGTAAAGAAATATAACTCTCTCCTTTGGGTGTGCTTTTAACAAATGCTCGCTAATAACCAAATTAGTTTAAAGCCAAAGGAAAAACTCCCTTGATTTAATGGGTTGATTTCAGCTATTTTACTTATAGGATATTTAGAGGTCAGAATATTAGTGAAGCATGAGGATGGATTCCTGAAATTACTTGTGTACATCAATTGTAGTCATACAGTCCTATTTATCTCACTGAGTTTACTCATATAAGTAAGAAAATAAAGCATCCACAAAACTAAATCTTAAGTTAGCAATCTAATTATTTAGTGTTACTACTTTTATCAAAATAAAAAGACAATACCTTTACCTTTGTTAGGGAATATTCTTTCCAAATCTGAATATAGGTTCCATGCCCATGAAGTCCTCCTAAGGTACAAATTTCTCCATGATCAACAAGGTAAGGTATAGCCTTTTTTGCTCACTTTCTGAAACCACTTGTCCTGTTTAAGAAAAAAATCTTAAAAAGAAAGTCCCTAAAAAATGAGACAGGAAATCACTGCTGCTCGTAAGTTTTAATGGCCCATATTCAATAATGGATGACATATGGATAAGCAGTTTTAATGACTGATAGGTACCTGGTTACCCCTATGGGTAATGGCAGTGTAAGGGCAGCAGTAGAAGATCCCACTCTTACAGTTTAGGGTTTTCCCTTGCAGAACTGCTGCTTGAACTAAAGGTAATTAACGACTAAATTGGTAATGCACTTTCCTTACAGATACTTATAGGACTATAATCATTGTATGTAACAGACATTAGCTCTTTTAGAATTAGCTAGTATGTTGAAGTGCCTGCCAGCCTACCTCAGGAAAGCAAGATACCCACTCCTGCTTGGCTCATTGTGCTGAAGTCTTTTGGAGGAGATTATTTTAGAAATGGCAACTGTTATGCAGAAGGTGCAGAAAAACCCAAGTGAAATTCCTGGGGCTGTTCCTACAGAGGAATGAGCTCCTCAATAATGAGCTAATATCTATCGCATGATGCCCACGCAATACGGTGGCAATGTCTTTGGAAAGAGAATTTATTCACATAATGTTCAACTGTTCTGCTGAATCTCATTACAAGCATTTCTTCCTCTGCTAAACAGAGCTTTGTGGGGAAAAAAAACTCCTGGAAGGAAATGAAATTGCTAATATTGGTGCCCTCAGGTATGCTTCTGTAATAACATTGCTTTGTAGTATGATAAGATTAAAGGGAAGGTTAGATCTGAATTTTAAAAAAATGCATTCATGAAAATCTAAAGAGTGAAATTCATTTACGTGGGCAGCCCTATAAGAGAGACCTGCATAACAATTACTTCTGCAATTAATAGTCCTAATAAGAAGAGGTCAGTGGAATCTTGATGATACACAGATATTCTTTATGAGGTCAAAAGCAATCTTGCAGGAAAATAAATGCTTCAATGTCATCAAAAGATCAATACAATATTTGGGGGCAATTCAAAATGCCCCTCTAGTGATGGAACCTCAACACAGCTACACAGGCTTTCGGAGAGCATGATAACGCAGACCAGAGTAACACCTTGAACAAACTGCAACAGCATGTAGGTGCCAAAGTGGAATGGATGAACACTCAGAGAAACTAATGATACACAGACAAGTGTGGCTTCTTAATCCAAGGGTTGAGTGCAAAATACCAACACAGGAAGCAGCAGCTTTGTTCTACTGCAGTGTTATTCAGTGACCGGAAATGATAAACATGGATTGTGCTAAGTACCTCCTGGCATAAATAGAGTATCCCCAAAATTTCATATGAAAAAAGAAGAAAAATAAAGCAACAGGTTCATTAATTATACTATTTTAATAGCACAGTTAATTTTGAGTCAGAGTTGAATGGTCTACTGTTCTTTGGAAACTGGTTCTTCCACGTGGAAAGAAAATGGGTTTGCTAAAATGCTTTGCTTCATCTAGCCATGAGAATCAGGCTCCCAAGGGTTCCTGGGGCCCCAGAGGAAGGGACTCCTGGGAGTCCACAGGAAACTGTGAACGTTTCCTACCCTCCAGAAAGAGGTTAGAAATCCTGCAGCAGACAAGGTATCTCAACTCCAAAATGCAAAAATAATTACTTAAGCATATAATTAAAGTGGCCCGGAAGGCACTTTAGTCATTGAGCTCCAGGCTGCAGAAGTGTATCACGTAGCTCAGCACCTGCCTGCTTGGCTGCTCTTCTTAACTTCTTCAGGGTCTGTATGATAGATAGGATGCCTATGAGTTAAAAACAAACCACCTCCCAAACACTGCTATCATATTGAGTTTTGGTTTTGCCAGTTCTAAGAGTATAATATAGGACTGGTACAAAGTCCATTATGATGGAAATACTGCATTCATTTCAGTATTTTCTTATAAGTCTTATATCATTACATGAAACAAAGGGAACCTCCACAAGAATCATGCCAGTCCACTGGGAAATAACCTAACTTTGTAACTGAGTGCATATTCCTACTGAAGGTGCTCACAGCAGTCGTTTTTAATGCTGGCAAAACCCAAAGAACTTCATGATGACACTGATTCTTCCTGAAGTGTTCCACAGCTCTAAGGAATAACACAAACTGAGGTTTCTTCTAGAACATGGATGCTTAATTTCTATCTAGTCTTGTGACAAAAAGACCTCAAAATTCTTCTGGGTAACTTTGAAAAAAGTCTCAAACTAACTACACAAGGCTTCCTAAGATGAATGAATTAAGCAGAGTTTAACATTTTTGTTTTCTGATCATATTTCCAAATTAAATGATTTGAAAATATGTATTAAGATAAACCTCATTCACATTTTGGATGTCTTCACATATTTGACACTGGAGATGATGTGTTAATAGTGCAGATAGGTTCACCAAAGTATATATGAAAAGAAGCAGCAGCTTAAGTATCAATTAAGTTCTTGAAAACTGGAACTCAAGACAGAAAATGTCCATCATCTCTGGAAATTATAGGGGAAATACTTCAAATATGAGGCTTATGCATTTCCTCAAGATTACTTTTTTTATTTGACAGTGAACTGGATAACTGCAAGTGGCAAAATTCCACAAGCGGAGTAAATAGCTAGCAGCTCAACCACAGCCAGCCTGTGGCTGCTTCTACAATGTCAGTCCTTTGAAACACGTGAAATGCTTAGAAACTCCATAGATTCTCATATCACAAGCAATATTCACCTCAAAACCAGTTTCTGCACCTAACTGTCCTTTTGCAAATACAACCCTATGCTCTTAGCACTAACAATAATCATTTGAAAAAATATCATCTCCACTTTCTTACTATAGGCTGCTTTAAGTGAAGTTAGAAAGAAAAAAAAAAACAGAAAATAAGCTCAAAAGCCACTTAACAAGGTAAGTCAGGCAAATGAACATATGTAAATATGCTGCCTACAACTTCAAACAGAAATATTGATTATAAACAAAAAAAAAAGGAATACAAAACAAAACACCACTTTATACAGAAATCCTCAACACATCAGATGAAATGTGTAAAAATACACTGAGTGCACGCATATACTGCACTACACAGTGAAATAAGCATTGCTTATGCACAATGATTACAAATTGGGAAATAAAACATAAAATTTTAACTGACTCATCAGTCATTCAACTTACTGTCTCCTTCCATTATATCCTCCTGAGACTTTTCTAGCAGAAGGTTGTAGAAGGTTGAGCTACGTAACTGCTAAGAGACATAGAAATATAGTATTCATGAGCAACTTTTTGATATTTTGTAGGAACTGTTCTAAAAAGGTAGCAAAATAACTATGCCAAAGCTTGGCTTTTGACTAAAGTAGAAAATCTCGAGTGTTTTGCTCTATTTTAATGAGGTACTTTATGAAGTGCTGGTATTAGCTTCTGAGGGAAAAGTGAACATGACTGCAATACAGAGAGAACGATTCACAGCGACGAGAAAGCACAAGCACAAAGCACAGTATGAGATGGTTGCGACTTAGCAATCTCTGCAACTGGTCACCTCAGCCCCAAAAGTCTGGGAAGTCTGGGTAACCACATCTTTCAGCACCGTGAAGACCAAAGCATGTTCTCCTGTGATGCCCACCTCTCTTTAGTCCCTCTGAGGAAAACCTCCCACATAAATCGCTGATGCTGTTGTTTCTGAGCACATCTCAATGCTGAGCAATAATATTTAAAACAGTAAAAGTTAGACAATGCAAATAAACTGTCTTATAACGAAGGACAAGTATCTCTTACTCTAGTGGACTGCTGAGAGGTCTCCTGAAATCCCAGCACTCACCATGAGAAGTTTCCCTACAAAAGGCTGCCGCTTGCTTTTGGTAACATTGCTGCTGGTCAGAGAGGACAGAAAGCAGCACTTGTTGATGAAGACAAGCATTAAACATCCAGCAAGGTCCTACTCAGAACAGGTTCCATAGTAAAAATGGGTAGAGTGGGTGAAAGGATGAACAAAAAACATGGGACTCAAAGTCGATCTACTTCACACTAAGTATGAATGTCACTGTCGAATAATCTGCATCCTAGGCCTCTACGAAAGGAAGAGGAAATGGATGCGCTGTGTCTTAAATTATGTGTCTTTTCTGATCTACAGACAGACTACCCCAGCAGGGACCATCTCCAGATACTGTAACATCAAACCTAAGAACAGTTTTTCAGCATTGCTACAGCTGGACTGAAAGTATGTCTTAGAGCCTCAACTACCAACATGAATTCAAGTTTGGTATTTTATAATTTTTCAGTAAATATGGAACAAGTTTGCCACAGAAAGAAAATAAAGAATTTCTTTAAAAAGAAATTGGAAAAACAAACAAACACACAACCTTTATCACAAGAAAGAGAAAAATCCAGCAGGCTCCAACCCAGCTAAAATGCAAGAACAAAAACGACAAGTCAAAAGGAAAACTCCCCGTTCATTATTGGTTTTATTTTACTCTTGATTTGCACAGGTATAAATAACTATTCAAAGAGCCTAGGAACAGCAAGATATCTGTATGTAAAATCTTCAGATACAAAAAATTAAGCCTCTGAGGAGTCATAAAGTACAGACCTTGCAGAAAGGCCATGTATGCGAGTGCTGCAGGCAGATGCTTAAAACTACATATACAGGACTTTTAGATATAGGACTAAGATCACACAACTGTTCTGCAGAAATTCAAACATTCGAAAAGATCTAAACATCTATACATTGGTATTCATATTTAATTAACAAGAATATTATCCTTAACTTTAAGTAGCAACTTCAGAAAAAAAGTATAACAAAACTCAAGAGAATACCCTTGGGCCTGCCACCTACGTACATCGTAATTCTCAAAAAGGACACCCCTACTGGAGAGTTTTCTTACAACCTAATCCTGACTTGGGACTCTATTACTTTGGGAAAAAAATTCCATTTAAATACAGATCCATCCACGGAGTCAACAAATCACATATCCAAACCTTACCTCAAAGTAACATACCCTTATTTTAGTATGTTACCCAAACTGACATAGACACAAGATGTTGCAGTTCTGTATGAGGTCTGTCCAAGGGTTGTGGTGCTGAATTTTGGAAAGAGAGACAACGTTCATTCATTCATTCATCCACCACTTGCAATGCTCCTCTGGGATACAGGCTTTGTGTGAGGAAGCTGACTACTGCTCCCAAGTGACTCCAGAAATATCTTATACACAGTAGAAATAAGGCACATGGATATATTTTAATTATCATTCTGGGAGCTTTATTGCTAGGAATCACACAAGTTTGCTTGGAAAACATGAAAAAGGAGTTGGGAATCTGTATAAGAGGAGGAAAGATTCACAGCCTGTTTATGATCTGTAGAGGCCTTGAGACTACTGTGAAGCTGAGAACTAACCTGTTATCTGGTTGTAGGGAGTTTGAAGGCAGCTCTGCAGCTGCGAAAACAGGGGCCTTATCTGGTGGTGAGGAGCAACTGAGGAATTTGGAGGCGGCCGTGCCAGAAGGCATGGGGCCAACCAAAACACARCYGACCTCTAAGCCMGTTTGGAGGTCAAACCTGAGRCGAGGGAGAGGAAGATGATGAAGGCGGGACCCTCATAACGAGACCAGAGACCCCCACTGGTGGGCGCGCAKGCGCACACCGGGCAAAATTGGATAACGAAAAAGGTGGAGCTTTGCCCGCCCTCTGGTAYGCCTCYTGACACGTGGTGGCCCTACGTGGCGGGATGCGCCAGATATAAAAAATAATCGTGGATCGGGGGGGAGAGAGACTTCCAACCGAGACCTACGTTGTCTCCGCGGGGACGCCCGCAAGCTTGGAGCCTGTCAGCCACCTCTGGTCCACGGCGGGGGAATGATCGGTCTCGCTGTCCTGCTGGCAAGTATCCTCTCGTAAGTAATTGCTACGTAGGTGCCTCGTTCCACAGGTAGTTGCTAAGTAGTCGTCTTGCTTTAGTGTGATGTTAGTGTGAATTGTCCTAAATGAACTAAGGGGTGGATTTTGCTCTCAGTGCGTGTGCTTTCAATTGCTGAGCCCCAAACCCATCCAGAACAGAATCTCAGTAATGGTAGTGGAAGAAGTTAGCCAAGGGACTTTTTCTTGTGAAAGCAAGTGCAGAGAGTGCAAGGAAAGACAGGATTCACCACTTTGCAGAAGGGTCTGTGCAAGAAAAACACATCTAAGCCGCCAGAGACAAATCCCCGCCCCACCGACATCAGATGGCCCCATCAAAACTCTTACTGATCTCTACGTTGCCTGAACTTCCCTCTCTGGAGCAAGTGACTTTCACTTTCCCTCTACACTGTCATCTAGTAATGAAGTTTGGAAAGAATATTTCCGCACCTGATAAACTTTTGATTACCTTACATATCCTTTGATCCAGCAAAAGTGATCCAAAGATGACAGTCTGCTTTTTTTTTTGCATGAAGTCAGACTGTAAGTCCATGTAATGGAAGAAAAGTCCTATATCTTATTGAAAGTCTTTTGTAATGTATGAAGTTTAGCTAGGTTATGATTTATTCAAAAAAAAAAAAAAATCAAAATTTGCCTCAGGCAGTACCTGCGAAACAAACAGGTCTTGCATTTTCTGTCACTATTCAAACAAAATATCAAGGTCATCAAAGGTGATGTGAAGATCAGAGCACTCAAATATATGAACACAAACAAATCACTTGCATGAACAGCAAATATGTTAAACTAAACAAGTTTAATTCCCTTAGGCCAGGGAATTAAAGCAATGTAATAAAATAACTTTATCCTCACCTGCAGGGGAGCTATAGCATACAACAAGTTACACAACAGATATCATAATCTTTATGACCATTAATGGTTTATCATCTCTTAAATAAACCATAACACATTCTTTTTCCTGCATTGTGAAGTGTGCTTTCATATATGTTTCTTAAGAGTCTCTAGGCCTGAAAGTTTAGTGCTGCATTAGGCTACTTTTACACCCTGCCAGTGCAGGGCACACAAGATTTTAATGCATTTGTTCAACTGCATCCTACAGGTGTTTTTGATTAAACTCTTTAAGCTAGACTGATCTTACTACATAAAGTCTAAGGTAGATGGGATTTATAGGGAACTTTATGTCTTCTGCACACTACTCATGCAGAATCTTGATGGTCAGCAAAATGTTTGGTGAGAAACCATTGCTTTTTGATGGCTATGCTAACATCTTCTCATATTGTGTGACACACACACATTATTCTAAGAGCTTTGTCAACAAGGTTTCAGCCTGGAGAAGAGGAGGCTGAGGGGGGACCTGATCAGCGTGTATAAATACCTCAAGGGAGGCAGTGAGGAGGAGGGGGGCGGCCTCTTTTCAGTGGTGGGCAGGGATAGGACTAGAGGAAATGGCTTCAAACTGAAGCATCGGAAGTTCCACAGGAACTTAAGGAAGCATTTCTTCACTGTGAGGGTGACAAAGCACTGGAACAGGCTGCCCAGAGAGGTTGTGGAGTCTCCTTCTTTGGAGATCTTTAAAACCCGCTTGGATGCAGCCCTGTGCCACGTGCTCTAGGTGACCCTGCGTGAGCAGGGGGGTTGGACTAGATGACCTCTGAGGTCCCTTCCAACCTTCGGCATTCTATGATTCTATGATTCTATGAAGATGGGAGAGAAGCCAGAAAGGGGGGTGTTTTCAGATTAGTGGTAGTCTGGTGGCTTAAATACCTTGCACTAGATATCATTTACAGAAGATAATAAGCATCATTATTTTATTCTCCTGAAAACATCTACACAACAACACAAAACAAAGTTTGAGAAGCTACTCCATTATTTGCAACCAATGGAGCAGTAGGAAAAGCACTTGATTTTGCCAGTAAAGTTCACAGTTTTCATATGTATTTCTTAAATTGCTCAGAGGGAGCTGTATCCAGAGCAAAAAACAAAATCAGATTCTTTAATGATCAGAGGCAGCGGAGAGGTGAAACACAACTCACACTGTAGATGAGGAACAAGCCTGCAGTCAGCAGCACTGTTGTTACTATCCCACTTAACAGAGCCTCTGGACAAGCTTAGTTGAGCAGAGAAGTCTGAGAAAATAGGATCTTGCTAACACTGATACTATGACCTGCTTCAGGTAACATTAAAATTAATAGGAGTTTTGCTTTTTAACTCAGTGGAAGCTGGATTGAAGTCCCTAATCTTGGGCTCTGACTTCACTTCAAAAAGGAATCTGCGTGGTTTCATCAGTCCCTTGTAGAGTTTGTATTACATCCTCTTGTCCACTACATTTTTTTCTTGCATATTTTTTTTTTAAATCTTTTGTCATATTTTGTCAACTCTAGATGACCTGGAACAACACATGACACCATATGGGAGAAGAACATGGTCCTACAGTTTTTCAACATCAGCTTTTCGAAAGCTGTAGAGCTCTGAACTGCCAGGACATCATAGGTTACTGCTCCATAATTCTAGGGCCAAATTAGCATATGAAGTTTGTGGCCAGGCTTAAAAGATTTTTCTTTTAGCACATTCTGAAACACAAATTTGGAACATGTGAAGTCACAAGGTTAGGCTAGAAAGTAGTATTCCATGGCATAAAATACACCCAAATGCAGAAATGTAGGCAAATGCAAGCTGTGAGCAAAACCTGTAGGCCTGTGTGGGTCATAGTTGAGCCTTGCAGAGGGGACATCCATATAAACAAGTCTCAGACCTGCAGCTTCCTTCACAACCTACCCTCTGAGGATTTGTTCGCAGAGAGACAGGCCTGCTGTGAGTCCTGAAAGCGTTTGTTAGGAAATCCACACCATGGAAAGACACACTCTCAAAGGGATGGCCTTCCTTGTGCCCAAAGTTTTCAATGCAGATTCAAACCTGTACAGTGCATTTGGAAGTATGCACCCCCAGGACCTTCTGAGGGGTTGCCATTTTATTGGTTTATTTTCCTACAAAAAAGCATAAGGGAGCCAAACACTTTCACACTCTACACTGAAGAGCCATAAAAGTGACCTGGTATCCTGACTTGCCGTCACTGTAAGAACACAGCTTTCAGGAAGACTGAGCTCAGCATGCCCTGAAAATCTGCCCTCTTTTAAGTCATCTCCAGATAACCATCCACAAAATGAGGCTCTTGCCACTAATTGTAGCTGAAGATTTTGAGCTATAAATTATAATTAAAACACTTTATATACCTCTTTTTTTTTTAAATTATAATTACAAAAGAAATCCACCAAGCTTCTGTGCATAAGCATCATTCCAAGAAGTAGTCAAATCATATTTCATAACAAGAACAAGGACAACCCAGCATTAGAAGACAATCCTAAATCATGGGAAACCAGAGTCTGGCTTTGATAGACCTCACAAGTAAGAATTTAGAATTCTTATTAAATACTGCCAATTCCTACTAACCAGGCTACGTCCGCAAGGTCAGTCCTGCACATTTAAATGTTAGTAATTTCATCAGGATCTTCAGTATGGAACATTAGGGCACCTGATGGTAAATTGAATAAATGCAGTCACAGCCTAGTAGCTACATCTATTGGGTCGATACTTCATAGGGTTGTTCGTTTTGAGTATTGCCTGACAACTGTCAGCAGACCTAGCAATTCGCTGATTTTCAGAGTTCATCAAGACTTAAAACTTCTTTCCATGATGGCACAGCCAACCAAACTGCCTTTGTGTGTGTGTGTGTGTGTGTGTGTGTGTGTGTGTGTGTGTGTGTGTGTAAAAGAGCCTGCAATAGACAGGCCTGTGACAAACAGCAGTGACTGCCCCTATCCCAACAGGGCATGCTATGTATGTGCCTGTATGTAACTGCTGCATCAGTCTGTATAAAAGCACCCACCTTTACTAGCAGGCTGGCTAAATGTGTACATTGTACTCACCTACATTAGGCTAAATGCTCACGATGAACCCTGGCCCAGCTCTGAAGCTGCGCAAGAGCCCCCGATAAGGTACATGAGGACACACAGGCTTGCTGACACACGGCTCCCCACAGGGACGGGGGAATCCTCCCCCATTCCCTCCACACCGCTCCACAGAGCTCCCTGCAGCAGCACTGCCCTGGGCAGGGGCCACGGGCCTCGGCGTGGCGGCCGTTAGGGCGTGGCGGCCGTTAGGGCGTGGCGGCCGTTAGGGCGTGGCGGCCGTTAGGGCNGGCGTGGCGGCCGTTAGGGCGTGGCGGCCGTTAGGGCGTGGCGGCCGTTAGGGCGTGGCGGCCGTTAGGGCTCGGCTCCCCACCCCGCGGCCGCTGGGGAGCGTTGTCTCCCATCCCATGCCATCCCATCCCATCGGCGGCGCGCTGCCCTTACCGGCGAAGTTCTTGGTGAAGACGAGCGTGACGAGCAGGATGGGGATGAGGACGGTGCCGATGGTGACCACGCGGTCGAAGGGCAGCTCGAGCTTCAGCTGGAGGAGCAGCGCCGCCAGCGCGCCCGCCTTGTCATCCTGCTGCCCGGGCAGGATGAGCTCCTTCAGCTTCTCGCCCGCCAGCAGCGCCGTGGCCATGTCGGGGTGGTTATCGATGATGTGTTGCATAAGCGGCGGCGCGCGGCTCGGGCCGCCCCGGGGCTGCGCGGCTTGCTGCGGGCACGGGCCGCCCGGCCTGCGGGGACAACGGCAACGGTAACGGCGGGGCCGCGCTGCGGCAGCGGCACCATCTTTGGGTGCGCGGCGGGGAAGGTGCTCCTGCGGCGACCGCAGCCCCCGCGGGCGGCAGCGGCCTCTGCGGGGGCTCCCCCCGACCCGCCGGCCCCGCGAAGAGGCCCCGGTAGCGCTGCGGGGCGCCGGGGAACCGCGCGGGCCAGCGCGGGGCGGGCAGCGCCGCGGTAAAACGCAGCCTCCGAAGAGCTCCGCGAAGCAATGCCAGGAGGGGAGGACGCTCTGAGGAGTTAACCCGTGGCAGCTGTGCCGTTAAAGGCAGCCGCGGCTTTGCGATTCATGCTCTATGACAGGAGCGGAGCAGCCATGCAATGGAGAGCGGCTGGGGCTGCCACCGCCACACGGCTGCAGACAAGGAGGAGGGCATTTACCTGGCGCCTCGGGCTTCCTCGGCTCCTAGGGACGGTGAGCGGAGCGGTGGCTTGTGAACAACAGCGGAAGCCGCAGGAGCAGGGGAGGAGGAAAAAAAGGCAACTTAGGCGGGAGGTCTGGCAGGTCCCTGCAGCCGCCCAGGTAACAGAGCGGCTCCGTGCTCGGGGCGGGCGCTCGTCGCCGCAGCGCTTCCAGCGGCGGCGGCGGGAGGAGCCGCCCGCGCG
>NW_020454305.1:758392-798238 GCF_003342845.1 Nothoprocta perdicaria
GCGCTGCGCTGGGCGGGGGGTCCCGCCGGTTCCCTGAGCGGGAGGCCCCTGGGCGCCCCGGGGGTCATGTCCTTTCCAGCCTCGCGCTTTTAAAACCTTATGCAGGGCTGGCTACGCCTGGTTCAACAGCCTAGGGGCTAGAGAGCTTGTCGAGATTGCAGGACAGCTTGCCTCACCCTCGAGGGAGTCGGGCCTGTGTCTGCCTGGCCCCACTGCCCGTGCGCTGAGCAAAGTGCGTGTTATCCCCCTCGGCAAAGGCTGAAGCACAGTGCAGCACAGGACATGGATGCTGCGTCATATCCAGCAGCGATGGCAGGCCTGCAGAAGCTCCAAGTCCCAGTTGCTTCTTGTCAAGTTGCCCATGCACTTGATATTTAGCACTACTTAGGTGAAAACTGGAGATGCTCCTGAACAAATCTCACCGACGCTTTTCTCAAAGGCCTTAGGGTGTCATCCACGATCCAAGGATTGTCATCCTTGCCTTGAAATCTCCCTTTCGCCAGCCAGACATGGTGGGAAATGCTGTGACCCTGTGTCTTATTCCAGTGCAGCTGTTATATGCAAACCTCAAATCATTCTCCTCTGTGGGGAGCTTCTGTCTAGACAGGGACGTAATGAGCAAGGCAAGAGGGATGTCCTGCTGACAAGAGCCCTTTTGAAGATGCAGTCCAGGCAGCAGTTGCAGAGCTGTCATCGCCACTTGCTCCTGGATAACACTGAGAGAGGGAAGGTTGGACAGCCTAAATCTGAAAGCTGTCACCATCACTTGCTTCCTTTCTCCTCACCCTCCAGTGACTTTGACTCCCTGACTCCATGCTGTGTCACTGCCAAAGCCCTCTATGTGTCTGTACCCTGGGCCTTCTTACCTGGGGTGCGGAATGGATGTGCAGCCTTCCCATGACTTTATCTGGGCAAATTAATTTATTCTTACTAGATACAGTAAGAATCTAGTTAAGAAGAAACAAACTTGTATTTCTGATGCCTTCGTCACTGCTGCGTCCACAGGGAGGGTATTGAGCAAGGTGGACCCATGCCCTGAGGCAGATGGTCTGCAGAACTTTTGCTCAGGCTTGGAGCATCTTAATCATTTCCTTGTGCTTTTCTCTGCTGTTGACAGTCTTGCCTCACACAATACAAATATTGCTGAAAAGACCCATTTTTCTAATCCTCACTTTGTCGTCTCCCGTTTGAAAACTCTCCTTTGCTCCTCCAGTTACCTCATTATAAACAAGCTGGAAGGTTTTTTGTCTTAGGGTCTTTGTAGCATTTTTCCTCCTGGCATCCCCTGCCCGAGTGACTTGTCTTCTTTCTGCATGTTGACTTTCTTTTCCTTTGAGGAAGTAATGGCCTCAGTACCCACTTCTGGGAGCCTCAGTGTGAACATCTCATAAGTTCAATATCATAAGAACAGCTGTGCTGTCATTACCATATCCTCTCTGCCCCCAAATTGTGTCTAGCTCCACTACCAAAGGAAAAAAAAAAAAAAAACATAAATCCATCATTAGATTTAGAAATATAAATATGGCATCTGTGAGTAACTTAAATACATCTTTTTTGAATCTACCTTCGTTATAATATCATTTGATTTAGTCATATTGATTTTATAGTCTTGCTTGGAGAATTTATGTCTCTATAGCAAGCCAAAGTCAGGATGTAACACTACTGTGAAAGGAAAACGTGGCTAAAAAGAAGGGAAATTTCTGCTATAATATATAGTCCGACACCAAAGCCAAGTCTCTTGGCAATAAGGGGCAGGAATGTGTGCAGAATCTAGATGATAATCAGGCTCTGAGGATAACCCTGTGCTAATAAAGATTCCACAAGCTGCTGGTAGGATCAGAATTTGATGTGGGAAAGCTTATGAATGAATTCTCGTTAGTTCTAACAAAAGATTAAAAAAGGATGATTATTTGATAAAACACCTTGCTAAATCATTTGGTGTTATCATTGAAAATATATTGCTTCTTGAAGGTAGAATGTGACTTTCGTAGGAGGCGAGCCCGTGTGTCTTGCTTTCTGTAAGGAAAGTCAAGAAAACCCAGCCCATACAGGGAGTGAAGCTGTGTGCATAACCATGCAGAGTGTTTTATCTTAAATCCCAGGTATTCACTGCATATTGGAATATATAACTTAGCACTACAACTATATTGCTATTTTGCTAAATTCACTGTTTTGTCATTTTAAAAGTTGAACAGTAAGAGTGCAGATTCATTAGGTCTATTAAATACACATAGAAAACCATATAACTTTGCAAATTTATGCATTTATGTTTATATAAAAGAATCTTTTCACTTAAACTTCACGTTAGACTTGATTGGAATGAGTCAATACATACTCTTGGAGAAACGTTTTAGCATTATTTTGTGGAAGTTCTGAGATTTAAAAACCGCGAGCAGAAGCGAGAGACTGAAGCAAAGCCTGTAGCCTCCCAGATACCTGTTCCAAGGAGAGGGTCACCTCCAAGGGCAGTGGCCTCGGGGTGGGACTCCCTGGCGGGCCCTGCGCATGCGGTCCGGGCGCGCTCGGTGTCGTGCAGCCCCCGGGGGTTTGAGGTGTCTGCAGAAGCTGCAGCGGTGCCACTGCTTGTGGCGCGGGCGCGCACAGTGCTGGCGGGGGCAGCGCGTTGGTGGTGGCTGCCTCAGGCAGCAGCGAGGGAGGCCCCGGGAAGCAGAGTGAAGCGGGGTGCCAGATGACAGGGGAAGTGGCAAGTGGCAGCCCAGCCTGGCTGTCACTGCTGGCGCTGGGATGAGGCTTTGGCAGGAAAGGGAGGCTCTCTGCTCCCTGTCAGGAAAATGTGACTCTCAGCAGTCAGATGCGGTTCTATTGCTGACGTTGCTGTGTGCACTTTGCATCAGTGCCCTCGCTAATGGAGCTCGGCTTCTGGGAAGCGTCGCCTTCATCTTCCCGCCCCCACAGTTCCTCTGGTGCTAAGAAAGGCCTGTGATGAGTTCTGAAGGAGTGAGACCCTCACTTAGCTGCTTCTGCTCGGCCTCCCTGTCACGTGAAGGGATCCAGTGCCTGTGTCGGGGCACCCTGTCCTGCTGCAGCTCCAGGATCACAACCAGCCGAAGGCTTTGCTGGGAACTGAGAACTGGCTGGAAGCTACTCAAGGGCAAAGATACCCTGTTAGCACAGGATGCGTTGTTCTGTTGCCCTGCCTGGGCACGAGAGGAAACTGCTTGTGCCTGATCAGAGCGAGGCTTTGCAAGGCCGAAGCTGGATAGTTCCGGCCAAATATACAGGATGTGGATGAAAAGTAACCAGCATGAAGCACAGGGTTGGAAGGGAGTCGTGGGACACAAAGCTGCTGTTGTCTAGATAACTGTATCAGTCATACAATGTAGGGTCAAAACTGCCTAGGTAACAGTGTTAGAAACACCAAATTTGGGAATGGATGTAGCAGATTTGGGATAAAAAATTAGGAGGGGCAGCTCATTTGTTTGGGAAGAGTTTGGGCAGAGAAAAGGAGGTTGAGGGGTGGTAAAAAGATAAATTCTTGGAAATAAGGTTTGGTCAGTGGAGAACAAAGCAGAGTCCTTCTTGCATAGGAGCGAGGATGCCCCGTGCCCCCAAGGTGAGAGGAACCCCTTGGGACCCCCACTGGCCTCTCACCGGGTTTCTGTGCAGAGGACTTGGCACAGAAGGTTATTTCTTGGCCAGTTAAGGTACTAGTGGTCTCTTAGTGTTGTGCTGTTTATGAAATAAGCATTGTAGATGTCTCGGTCAGTTGCATCTCGGATCTCCAGTCTGAACAGGACTGAGGCAGTAACACATACAGCAGGAGCATTATTTTTAATAATGTGCATGTTTTACAGGCACAAAGCTACAAGTACTGAGATTCACGCTTTACTGCTTTGCTCAATAGGTGTTGAAATCAGCAATATTCCTTCAAACTCCAGTCTGCACTTCGCAAAGTAAAGGCTTCATCCTGCCAGGCAGTAGTATTAAATGGCAAAGTCATCATAGTTCCAGTGCAGCGTAGCAAGGAGCATTTAAAGTCAAAGTAAACTTATAATGCAAATGCATAAAGATGAAATGGTGATGGCTTTTTTATTTTTATTAAGCCCTAAATGGGGATTAGAGTCTTGTTCTGAGCTGCTCTGCTCCTTGTTCAAGCATCCCTGGCTGAAAAACACAAATGTCCTTGGAGCAAGAAGCAAAACTCTGCAGGACTCACAAATCCCTGGCAGTCCCCGTCTCGCTGTGCTGCCCAGTTCCCCCTTGGCCTGTCCCATCCCTGCGGCCCCGCTAACCTTGCTGCCTTTGCTGCCTTGGCTCGGCTGCAGCAGGAGGGGCAGAGCGCAGCGCTGCTCCCGCCTGCTTTGCAGCATGATTAGGCATTTCACTGAGAAGCACAGATTCAAATCCTTTGGGCTGCAGAAGGCCTCAAACTGAAGAAGTGCCCTGACCCCCAGGATATCAAGTTGTTTATCTCTGGTGTCAAAAAGGATGCCAGAAAGACACTAGAGGCAAACACATTGTGGTCTCGCAGTTGCTCGGGGCATTCGGTTGTGCTTTTGTGTTGTCTTGCTATTTTTATACATCAGCCCTCCCACAAAGGGTGTATTAAAAATGAGGATAGCGTTAACCCTCATCATGCAGAAATAATATCGGGAGATTCCTTTCCTTGCATATTTTCTAGGCAATTCTAGCAGAACGGCTTTTAGAAGGAGCTTTGGGATGGGGAAGACAAGCTGTGCTGCCAGGAACCTGCGCTTGCTGCTGTCACAGGCGAGGGAGCAGAGCAGAGGAAGAGGGTTATGAGAGCTACTGCTGCGGAGGCGAAGGAGAGAGGCCATCTTCAAGGAGCTGCAGAAAGAAGCACAGGAGAGCAGAGGATTTTGCACAGGTTCAGAGGAGGAGAAGAGGGAGGGCAGAGGGCAGCCACCCCACAGCAATTCAGACAGCTCCCAGCATATTTTTTCCTAAGGGCTTGAGATCTGAGTGTGCAGCTCCAGCTCTTCCCTCTATGGATCAGATTTATGTACATTGTCTTATGCCTTGCAGTGCCCAGATTCCTCTGCAAGGGCTTAACGGAGCCTTTCCATTCCTGCTCCCACAGAATGAAGACACTTCCAGGGAGAAGAAGAGCTCAAGCAAGGGGAGAAACAGTCCTCATTCCAGCTCTGTGTTGCGTGTCCAGGGAAAGACAGAAAGGGAAATGAAATGAGGAGAGGCAAGGAGATAAGTGAAACTACCTGCATGTTTCGTGAGTTTTGTTCTTGCACACTTCTTTCTCCTGTGACAGGGACCATTAACTGTTACTATCAATGAGCTCTGACTGCATAGCTATATTCCCCCTTTGGATACACTGGCAAGATACATATAGGTCATTGTTTGTGTTTAACACTTGATAATGTCCATTTAATTTTACAGAAATGAGAAGCAGTGGCTATGCCAACGTTTTATTATTGAAGTATCTGAAAACAGTGAGTAATCTACAGATTTCAATTACAGGCAGCCCCATGCCCCCCAGCCAGCAATTGCAGAGATTTATATTTTAAATGATACTTTATTCAGTAAAGGAAAATAAAAGCACTCAGCTACCTCAGTCCTTGTAGTTAATTAGGTACAAAATATGCCATAAAGATTAGCAGTGACCTCATCCCAGGAGCATTAGAGAGAGAAAATAATAGAGATTCCCCCAAAAGCAAAACAACTACTTTGGGATCTGTAAACTATGGGCACAGCATGCCTTAACAGCAGTTCACAATCCACAAAGCAGCCACACACTTGCAATCACTTAAATTAAATCAATTAAAATGGTCATGCGTGGCATGGCATGAATTTGAGCACATATGGCAGCACTAATTTCACTTGCCTGCTTAAAGACACATAGTTCTGATGAGGGAGCTTCCTTTAGTCAAGGGCTCCCTCAGTGCTTAAGTTATGCTCCATGCAAAATCCCTCTGCTTTGTCAGGTACAGACCATGTCAGCCGAAACAAGTCACGGCTCTTGCGCAGTCTTTACATGCAGGTGGTTTTCAGGCCAGTGCCATTCTGTGCTTGTGTTCCAGGTGTCAGGCCAGCTCCAGCCTGACACTGCTAAGGGAACTGAAACTGCCAAGTGAAATTCCTGGGAGCCTTTTCTGCATCTCAGTGCGTTTTTTCAGTCATATATCGTGGCACCGGAGGACGGCAGTACCTCCCTTGCAGACATCCATGTGGGCATGCCACCCTTTGCAGACATTTTGGAGCCACTAGTGTCACCCCATGTCAGCAAGGCAGTATAATCCCACCTACCATGCTGTGCCTTGTTCTGCTGCTCCTGAAGTGTTGATGGGCAAGAAGGCAGTGGATGCATGACCACATTCATCTTTGCCAGATTTACCATATGCTCTGAGTTCGGCTTTCCTACTCGACGCACTCCCATAATTCTGAATCGTCCCTCAGATCTAGTGTCCCAAACCACAAGTGCCAGTAAGTACAGAGAAAGCCATATGCCTTGGCAGACACACACAGCTTCTGCCCCTGAGCCTGTTGAGAAAAGTGAAGTCTCACAATACACCAGAGGAGAGAGTCCTCCGGGAGCTGCAGTGCATTCCCATGGAGGGTGGGATTTGCCCCTACCAGTTGTCCTAAGGGCTGCCAGGCACAGCGTGAGCCCTGGTAGATGGGAGCCTCCCAGCAAGACTGTGTAGGGAGTGAAGGGGAGTGAAGGGAATTCACCTGCCTTGAGCTTGAAAATCTGCATGTGCAAACGTGTAAGTGCTCCCCTACGGACCCACCTGAGCAGGTCAAGGTTTGGTGGCTGCTTGATGGGTTGTGGAGGTTGAAGAGCTTTTGTCACATCCTTTGGTAGGTGCTGCTGGGTATGAACGACTGTGGCACCAGCTTATCCCAGTGCAAACTGAACCAGTTACTGGAAGGGCTTAGTGTTCAGGAGATTTCATGCGATGCCCTTCATCGTTACAGGAAACTGCCACAGTAAAGGTAATGTAGAAACATAATCTATAATCTTCATTGGCTTTTGCAGCTTGATGTTTGCCAGCCAGCACGTACAAATGGAATTTGGGGATTTATTTCCAGATGTGGGCAAATTTTCTCGTGGATGTCAAAACTTACATTCCTGGAACAAAGAGATTGGAAGAAAGTTCCTAATAAAACAAGTACTTTAATATCAGCTTAGCTAATATTACAGCCATTTTAAATAATAATATAGCAACAAAGATAATAGTGACTTAAAATAGAAACTCTACTCTTTTCATTATTCAGGAATTTGTGATCATCTTTTCCCCTTTAAACTATCCAAATTGTCTTTGACTGTAGCCTATGTATGGATATTTTGGATGAATTTCAGCTGAGAGAGTGGCTAAGGAAAATAAAAGGGAAACGTGCATGCAGTATTTCTCAAAAGAAATGGAAGGTCCTTTGAACGTAGCTCCCAGTTCCACAGAGTTGCGCAAATTTCCCCTCTTGCATCTTTAATTTCCCCTTGTTCTGTTTTGGCAAATGGGCATGTGCAGGTTTTTGTACATTGCAGTAGTAGGGAAATGTCTTGAATCCCATCATTATCTATTAGCACTTGCTAAAAATAACTAGCTGTGCAAAAAGAAAGAGAAATCAGGAGAAGGAGTGATTTTGCAGCCAGTTTATTAAGAAGTTAATTAAAAACAATTGAATTATTTTGAACAGCTGCTTGAATCCTGAGGAAATAGCCTAAGTACACCAGGAAAAAAAGTACAAAAAGGCAAAAAAAATGCCCTTAATTAGAATATGTGCCTGCCATGACAGAGGGAGCTGCAGGTCTTGCAGTCTGCCCTCAGGAAAAATGGTTAGTGAGCCCCACGTATACCATTAATGTACAGCCACAAGGTCAGGATGTTCATAGAATCACAGAATGTTTAAGGTTGGAAGGGACCTCAGAGGTCATCTAGTCCAACCCCCCTGCTCACGCAGGGTCACCTAGAGCACGTGGCACAGGGCTGCATCCGAGCGGGTTTTAAAGATCTCCAGAGAAGGAGACTCCACAACCTCTCTGGGCAGCCTGTTCCAGGGCTCTGTCACCCTCACTGTCAAGAAATTTTTCCTTAAGTTCCTGTGGAACTTTTGGTGCTTCAGTTTGTGGCCGTTTCCTCTAGTCCTATCGCTGGCCACCACTGAAAAGAGGCTGGCCCCCTCGTCCTCACTGCCTCCCTTGAGGTATTTATAGACACTGATCAGGTCCCCCTTCAGCCTCCTCTTCTCCAGGCTGAACAGGCCCAGCTCTCTCAGCCTTATGATCATGTTCATTGCTTTGACTGTTCCCAAATTTTGGGCAGAGCGAGAGGAAAACAACTTTTTTCTTTTTTTCCTTAGGAAAAAAAAAATACCATATTTAGTATTTGAAAATATCCTCTGATATTTTTTGAGTGATGAGCATTTTGACTATCCTCATGGCAAGGTGTGCAGGGCATAACGGGCTGAGGCTTCTCCTCATCCCTGCAAGCATCAGGCCGGGTCATGTTTGCAGCTCTGCACAATGCTGTCATTTTTCTCTAGCTTTTTATTAAATGAGCTATTTTGTTGAGAAGCTAAAGAAAAGGCCAGGTGTAATACCAGCAACCCAGAAGTCCGCACAAGAAGCAACATTTGCGCAATACATTTGAATAAAATCATAAGTGTTGTTGATAAACTCTGAAATAAATACTTGGTGCAATACATCTTGAAGGCACAAGATACTAAATATATCCACATATGACCTTTCAATACAGAAAATCACAGAGTAAAAATAATGTTTCATACTGTTTCACAAGCTGCTAAATAAACAGCATAGATAAATGATGGAAAAATAGGGTTAGGTTCTTCAGTCAGGAGAAGGATTGAATTAGCACTTAATGATGTTTTCACATTAGATGAAAAATATCCAGGGCAAAATAATAATGCCTGCAAAAACCCTGATGCGGTTCTTGGGCCGTTCAGCTGAGTGTCTGTGGGCTGTAGGTGTTCTCCATGATCCCAAATCACAAAATGTCTTTGCAATATTACACTGTAATATGTTTTCTTACCTAAAGGTATAGTAGACATTTTTTTTTTTTCATCAGGAAATTAAATGAAACTGGAAAAAAATACTAAAGGAATGTCGTAGCAGCAACAATCTTCAGCAGTTATTCTGTTCAAATGAATAAAAACCCCTGACATAGCTGAAGGCATCAGAAACTCCATGGAAAACCCGGGTACATCCCGGTCTGCGTCACCTCGGCGCAGGTGGCAGCAGCTCCAGCAGCGCTAGGCGCCCGCCTGGGCCTGGGGCGCAGCGTCGCTGCCATTCCTGCGGATGTGGCGGGATGCAGTGGGATGCGGTGGAAATGGCAGGATGCAGTGGGATACAGCGGGAGCGGCAGGATGCGTTGGGATGCAGCAGGAGCGGCGGCACCGCCGGCGCCTCCGGGCTGCGAGGGCGGCTCAGGCGCTGCCTGCACTGCTGCAGCCGCCCGGATCAGGGCTGGGTTATGGTTGGGGCACCGCAAAGCACCCGGCAGCTGCCCGGGAGATGGATGAAATGTGTCATGTTCTCATGGAAGCAGGAGAGAGTCTGTGAAAAGCTGCCAGAAGAAAAAAAGAAACACAAAACCAAAAAATAAATTCCCTTTAGGGTGCTTTCAGCCCCAATGTAGGGAAATTCATACTGATGGGAAACATCGCAGTTTCTGAAAAAAACTACTGTACTTTTTATTCTTCCTGTTCCAAAGCCTGTAATGGGATTCCTTCCTTTGCTGGGGGGGAGGAGGGGAGAAGGGCCTTAGGCAGAGCTCGTATCTGCACTCAGTGAGGCAACTGCTGTTCTTCAAAATTCATGTTTCAAAGCATCAAAGCTGCTTAGTAAGAATGTGGCCTTCCAGAGGCATAGAACTAACGAAAAGGGATATGCAGATACTGAAATCCTTCCAAGATTTCTAACTATTTAAAAATAGTTGGGGGTATCCTTTAACTAGAAAACTGGGAGGGTTTCGCTTTTCATATTCTAATCAATTTCTGCAGCTGTCCACCTTTGAAACGTGCTGGCTGGGCCCGGGTGCTGCACAGGGCTGGCTGCGAGCGGGCTGCGCTTTGGTGCCTCTGTTTGCAAACCACGAGCTCTGCATTCGTGTTCAGCCCCTGCGCACACTGAGGTAGAATCACAGAATCACAGGATGGTTGAGGGTGGAAGAGACCTCTAGAGATCATCTAGTCCAACCCCCTGCTCCAGCAGGGACACCCAGAGCACGGGGCACAGGGCGGCATCCAGGTGGATTCTGAAAACCTCCAGAGAAGGAGACTCCACAGCCTCCCTGGGCAGCCTGTGCCAGGGCTTTGTCACCCTCACAGGAAAGAAGCTCTTCCTCACATGCAGATGGAGCTTCCTGTGTTTCAACTTACACCCATTGCCCCTTGTCCTGTCACTGGCCACCACTGAGAAGCGCTTGGCCCCTTCCTCCCTACATTCCCCCCTCAGGTATTTATACATATTGATCAGATCCCCTCTCAATCTTCTCTTCTCCAGGCTAAACAGGCCCATCTCACTTAGTCTTTCCTCATGAAAGAGATGCTCCAGCCCCTTAGTCGTCTTTGTTGCCCTCCGCTGGATCCTCTCTAGAAGCTCCACAATAGCAGCAAGCGCCTGCGTACGGATCTAAACCGCTGCACGGAGACGAGGTGTGGGGAAGAAACAAATCTTGAAAGAAGTAATTGTGCTCTGCTCCCCAAAACCATGTTCAGAAACCTGTGAGGTCCATGAGCTCAGTCATCAGTGTTACTGTTTGGGGATGGAGTGTCCAGATCCATCCTTGATTTCAGTGGCATTGCTCACAGGAGCAGGTTTCATTTGTTTGTTTGTTTCTGGGCCATGTTTTCAGATTACACTGAGTGATCCCAAGTTCTTGTTCCATCATCCAGTTGAAGCTTTGTCAACCAAACAAATTTTATTTGGAATGTTACCTGAATGCAGACACCAGCTAAAGGAGCCTTGCAGCCTGTGCAAAATGGTTCGCTTTGGCTTCCCAGCCACCAGCCCGGTGTGAGTACTCACATCACGGACACGTGTGAATGGCAAATTCCTCCTACACTAGGAGTCCAGCGAGCTGGACATTTTCAAAATGTGATGTTTGAGCTCAGGATCACAAACATAATTCTACTTTGCAGGAAATAATGCTGAGCTCAGTGCCCTGGGGAACACAACAGAAAGGAACGAGCGCAGAGGCGCTTTTAAAGCACTTTAGCATCTTCAAAAGAGGTGCTTAAAGTGAACCCACAGTGTGAGATGAGAGTTTATTTCCAGCTAGATCTTTGAATAATTCATTCTTCAGAGGCCCAAGGCATCACTTGCACAAGGAACAAGAACGTCGTTGAAGCCGTGTCATCCAGTCCACATTTGAAGCCGCATTACGCGCCGTTCTGACGGAGCCACTGGCTGGGCCTGGGGCCCTACGCGTTGGCCTTGGCCATGGGGCCTGTGTCCGCAGGCTGCTCCCACGAGGCCGGGCCCTGGGCCCCGCATCCTGGCCCTGGCCACGGGGCCTGTGTCCGCAGGCTCTCCCGGGGCCGTGCCGAGCAGCGCCGGCTCGCGGGGCGCAGCGGGAAGCCGGAGGGAGGCGCCGTGTCGGCTGCGAGAGCTTCCCCACACGCAGCTCATGTCTGTGATGATAAACTTACTTCAGTTTCTCATCTTAAAAATTCTGAAAATATGAGTTCAGCTGTCCTGATATCTCCTGTTTCTTCCAGAGGTATTTCTGTGATGACTCATTTTTTAAAAAGATCTGCTGCTTAAATAATTTACTATTTTTTCCCCACAGCGGCAGTGTGTGCTAGGGATGACTCCACACCCGAATGAGGTTAATGTAGCCATGAAAGGCTGTGCATGCTCACAGCACACAATGATTTTAAGGCTGAATTCCAGGACGTTCTTAAGTATAAAGGCATGCTATTATAGTTGCTATTTTCAGTGTTATTTTCAAATGAGACAGCAACATCCTCCTAGAATATATTTCAGAAGACTTACCATTACCTAGGGAGTATCTATACAACACACTGAAAATAAAAGCTAGATAGTATAATACTAAATGAAGAAATTTGGCTTGCACATCAATAAATTCTTGTCCTGTAATGTTATATCATGACCAGTTTTTTATTTTCCCTGCTCATTTCCCTGCTCAAAGGGAGGGGAAGTGCAACTTCCATTTGATTTTGCTGTTTCATTGTGCTGCCAAAAAGGCACACAAGCTGCTTTTGAAAATGCCAGTGGCCAAAGTAAAACTGAGGAACGGCCTCCAAGGGATTTCCTCGCCTCTTACCTCATCTGAGCGCAGCTGAGTGGTAGCTGTTGCTTGGGGCTCGGCTTGAAAATTGCCACATTAGGTGAACATCAAGTGCTCAACCAGGCCACCCCAGCACCACCTCAACACTTGGGGCATTTTTGGATGGGTTAAATGAAGCCGTTACCGCCAGCTCTAGGTCCCTGTTGCTGCAGCGTGCGCAGAGTTACCCCAGCTCTTTCCCCACCGCTGCTTTCCCCACAGGCTGGTGGTGCTGGTACTGTGAAAACCACCTGAGGAGGATGGAGATCTGCATGGGGAGCGTCGGGGCTGGGAAGAACCACAGCTATTGCTCTGCCAGGAACAGCCCCGGCCGCTCTCCCCACACTGGCAGTGATAAGGGCTAAAATGCCTTCTGGCCGCTCTCCTGTTCCATGCAGGGAATGGGTTCATTTTGGCCGCTCTACAGGGAATGTTTACCCTGGATTTCTTCTTCCGCCTCGCGTATCCCATCTGTGCTGCTTGCGCGTTAATTTAAAGGAAACCAAGGGGGATTCCTGGCTCTCCTTCTGTCCGTGCTGTTTCCTCTTCCTTGCCCCAGGGCATGGCTTTTAGCAACAGAAGGCGCCACATCAGGACCCGCGGGTTCCTTCTGAAGTGCGCCCGAGAACAGGATTCCCCCCTTGCTGCATTAGGGCCTTCCCTCTGGAGCTCCCCGTTTGGCCCGTCCTCACGGCAGCTCCTTGTGGCTGCTGTGACCCCCAAGCAAACCCATCCCTTCTGACCGTGACGAGCAGCCAGGCTGGTGAGGACTGGGCACTTCCACACATTAGTGACATGTTTTGGTGCTTCTCAGGTATAAGGAATACACTGATCTGCTGTGAAAAAAACATGCTTTTGCTACGGATGCGCTGAAAAGTGCATCAGGGAAAGCTTTCCGTTCAAAAAAGGCAGCCAAATAGCCCAGCTTTTGCTGAAGAAAAGCCTTTTCTGGAACCTTGATGTATGGCACTAAGGACGTATGTCCCAGAGTGCCAGTGTGGCGCACAGAGCTCCCGCTGTGGAGCCCATGTGTCAGTCCAACCTCTGCATCAGCCACCTGTACCTCTTGAGCAAGATCAGCAAAAATAAATCCCAGTTTAGTCATCCCGACCTTCAGTCCCCTGGAGCTTAGATGGTTTCGTTTCAGTTAGGGCCTAGGCCCTCTCTGCCCTCCCTGTGATCCCTTTTGGAGATTCATTCGCCTAGTCTAGAAACATTTCAGGAAGAAGCCAAACACCATCCATTAGTCAGAAACACTCTCCACTAATTAGGCAGTCTGGAGAACCCAGATCAGCAGTTTTCAGTCATTTATATTTGCACATGTAGGCGAACCAGAAGACAGATAAGCCGCTTCTGTTTAGTCCTAAGTTAGTTCTCAGTTTCATTACTCTTAGTGTTCCCTAAAAGAATTATTAAATGTAGATGAACTAATGTTCTCAGTTGTGCCTTTTGGTCAAATTCCAGGCCTTTTGAGATGCACTGTTTCCGCAGGCCCTTGTTCCCTGCCTGCCCCTGGTTGTCATTCCGGTTGTTCCTGCGCGGTGGTTGCTGCTCTCCTGCAATGGGGCTGCTTCCTTTTGCCCTCGTGGAACAATTCTTAAGAAACTGCTTCTGAAACGCTGGGATAAAGATATCAGACATAAGCAACATTCAAGCTTTTGTTCAATCATGAAATTTAAACAGGGGAAAGGATTATGTTGCACTCCTAATCCTTACTACGTGCTGGAAACACACCCTACCATTACAGGCTTATTCTGTGTTCCCTATCATTACTATCGGAAAAAAAGCCAACTTTTTATTCATGGTGTATAAATTACAGCCAGTCTGGTAAAACTGAGGCAAGTGAATTGTTTCTGATTCTGTGAATGAATGTTAATGCTCCTTTTTTTGAGGGTTGCAAAAAAAACAATATTGCTTTTTAAAAGAATCTGTTTCTTATTACGATGTAGAATACTCATTCTTCTCTTATCTGAGCTTCCCAACAGGCAGCACAATGTTCCTGACACCTTGGAGCTATTTTCTGTGAAGAAGAAAAGTGCCTTAAATGCATACAGCATTGTAAAGTCAAGGTCCTGGAAGATGCTAAATAACAGATGTAGTCATCTGCATATTGGGAATTTGACTCCTTGCCCTTTTCAGCCAATGTCCTTACCGGGATATGAGCTCTATGAGAAAAAAAATCACAGGGTGGTTGAGGTTGGAAGGGACATCTAGAGATTACCTAGTCCAACCCCTCTGCTCCAGCAGGGACACCCAGAGCTCATGGCACGGGGCGGCATCCAGGTGGGTTTGGAAGACCTCCAGAGAAGGAGACTCCACAACCTCCCTGGGCAGCCTCTTCCAGGGCTCTGTCACCCTCACAGGAAAGAAGTTCCTCCTCACATGGAGATGGAACTGCCTGGGTTTCAACTTGTACCCACTGCCCCTTGTCCTATCACTGGCCACCACTGAGGAGAGTTTGGCCCTTTCCTCCCTGCATTCTCAGGTATTTGTACATGTTGATAAGATCCCCTCTCAAAACGAGATCCCACAAGGTTGGCAATTACAACCTTAAGCTGCTCTGGCATTTTTGTTTTCCCATCAAGTTTAGATCGAGCAGTTTTCAGGAGGCTGAAGGGCTGAGCAGGGCTCCCGAGCTCCCTGTATCCGCACACACAGCACGCATGACATGCCCGGCGCGGCCCCCAGCTCCAGCATTGCTGCGCAGTCGTTAGGGATGGAGCTTTGCTTGATGAAGCACCTCTACAGCCCTTACCAAAACAGGCCTAACCAGCAGAAATGGCAGGATGAAACTGCATCCCTCAACACCACCCCTACCCATGCCCAGGCAGGAGCAGCCTCTGGCTGCAGACACGGGTCTGAGATGCTCCCCACCTCGCTAAGCTCAAACACTGGTGCCCAGCGAGGGGCCCCTCGGCTCCACCCCGCGTCCGCAAGGAGAGGAGCAGCAGCAGCGAGTGCATTTCTGCAACGCCGCCCTGTCCGGTTTGCTCACAGATCACTCAGATCTGTGCAAAGTGAGTAATGCAGATGTTTGGTCTGCCCTCACCCTAACCAAGCTAATGTGAGCAGACAAATGGCAGCACTGTCATGGGAACTTGAAGACACTTAAAATATTCAGTGGCAGACTATAGCAAGCGTGTTATGGACTGTTACTCTGATAGAGCTTTAATGTTTTATATTACTACTAGAAGTGCTTTTTACTTTAGCTGCGATCTAAGTGCAGAGAGCAATAGGCAAAGGAATCACTTTCCAAAGCAGAAACCGTCCATTGAGCTAATTCTTGTTGCCATCCCAGGGAATTTGACCGCAGGGCTCCTGGCAAAGCTGCAGCAGCTGCAGAGCACAACACCCCGCAAAGCTTGCTGCCGTGTCAAACAGACCGAGACACCCCGAGACCCTGCGTAGTATTTATTGTGTGCATGCCTCGATTACCCCAAACGTCTGGACTTCTCGTGTTGAGTAGTGTCTCAGAGGTAGCTGAGTAACATTTAATATTTTCATCTGCACCCATATCTGTGTATGTTAAGTGGCTGCTTTACAGGCTGCCTCTAGCAGCCTCTTGGCTCTTCTCTAGTGCTCTTGAGTTCAATGTTCTTTGCGGGGGACGAGGGGCAGGACATGATCCACAAGTGGCCTCACGCTCTCCTGTGTATGTTGGAGCTATGAGAGCAGTGCTGGGGCTTTCCCTTTCCAGACATCCCGACCCCAACTCTCTGGCTTTGGTGGGTTTTGAGTATGGAGAGCACTTCATAAATCACAGCCACGCAGCGAAGACACTTTTTGGAACAAGACTGGCCTTGTAAGCAGCGCAACAGGAACGTGGTTTTCATGAACACTGAAAGCCTTTATCAGGTGAAGTATTTACAGCAGCAGCGCAGCTCGCAGGACTGCTCTGCACTGGCTCCAGCCACCCCTCAGTCAGTGCCACTGCCCACCATGCAGCAGCTCACCCATCTGCGCTCTGCACATCTCCAAAGGAATCAATTATGTAAATCTTTTTGCACAATATTGAAAGGATATGAAAAATGATTTTAACCAGCAATGACAACCTCAGAATGTTTTGTCTCCTTTCTCCTCATTCCATCGCAGGAGCCTAAAGGTCCTCATGACCAAGGACCACTAGGACGTTGATGCTGAAGCATCTGAACCATCTACCTGGACCTGTGGTTGCTAAGAGAAACTGCTGCAAACCCTGCTCAGGAGCAGGGTAGGTCCTTCATCTTCATTGTTTTCAAGAAGATTTTCCATAGTGGCAACTCAGGAGGTGGGTGGGCAGGAAACGATGCCCAGGAAGGGGAAGACAAAGCTCATGGGATACAGCCCAGACATTAATGGGAGCATGGAGCAAATCAAAATGTCAAAGCAAACAAGTCACACGTAGTTTTGAATATGTAATGCTAAAAGCAGGAATGACATCCCTTCTTCCCATCTTCACCAGAGCCTGCATAGCTCTTGGTGAGGTTAAGCACTTTTCCAAAACTGCTTTGCAGGCTGTCAAGAGATCCCTTGTAATTCAGGGAAAAAAACCTTTTAGGTCTGAAAGGTGGTACAGGACAAAGAGTTATTAGGAGAAAATTAATGAGCTCCTCCAACTTTCAAAAAGAACATGTTCCCAAGATTTTTTTCTCCCCTCAAAAGAGTGTACCAGATTTATTTCTATGAATAGTAATAATGGGATTTAAAAGGGCAGGTAACACATAAAGAAGTTCCTACAGAGAGAAGAAGGAAGAGGAGGGAGGGGAAAAAAAAAAAAAGGCATCCTAGGGGCTAACAGATAATTAACTTTAGCATTTGCTTTCTGCCAAGCAATTTTTTTTTTTTTTTTTTGTCTTTCACTTTTTGTGGAAGCTTATGTTGCCATGCATAAATATTACTATCTAAAGCTTACCGCTTCATAGAGGTTTTTAATTATCACACTGTAATTAAGCTTGTGCTACTTTAATAGACACAGGTCATGGAAATCCTCAGCAGAAGTTTGAGATTAATCTTGCAGGAAAGCCAGCATGAGCTCTTGCCCCTGGGCCTTTCTCTTAAGAGCAGCAAGGCTGGCACAGGGGGTGCTCGTGCCCTAACCCAAAATGTAACTTGTGAGACCTGGTATTGCACAGAACAAACCTGAGGCAGGAGCTGCAAGAAACTTTTTAATAGGCAGTAACTAGAACGTGTTCTTTATGAAAGAGCTCGGAGCAGAGCATGCTGACACGTGCTGACTCTGGACAACGCCCCGTGAGCAGGTGCCGGGCTGTGCTGGCAGGCGCGAGCGCCTCGGCCCGCGAGGGCACCCAAATGGCCCCGCTAGGGACTCGCCGCCGCCTCCTGCTTCTCCCCTCCCAGACACCGTGTACGATCCAAGGGCCACTGGGCTTTGACCCTTTACTACTTGGCCACCACATTCGCAGCTGCAGTATCTGCACCACAGGGAAGAAACACAGAGCATGGGGTGAACTAAAGTGACGTAGCGGGATAGGTGAAAGAAAAACTCTTCCCTTGTTTCCCCTTTCCCCTAATTTTGTTTCTCTGGGGGCTACAGTCTTGCCCCAGACTGTGCTGGCAGTTGTACACAGCTGGCACTTTCTAAGCACTGTGGCTAATGGCCCAACTTACTGCTAAAGCCTTGTGGGGAAAGATGTGGAAAGGACAGCGGGACAAACACTCAGCTGAAAGGGGCAGCACAGTACGGGATGAACCTGGCAAGCCCTGGGCAAGGAGAGCTCCTGCTATGTTACAGAATTAATTCCATTAATGGAGTGAGCAAAGTAAAACAGGTACATCAGGTACAGCATATCTCTGCAAACTCCTTTTTTTAAATTTTAAACCCCACTCTTTGAGGTATTGCTTTGACATACAGCACAGCGAGTTGCTGAAGGGCAGTTCACAATAAGAGAGAATCCTGTGTGATCTAAGCTCTGTATTTATATTACGTAAAAGTCTTCAAATCTGAGAAGTAGAGTTTTTTAACATGGTTGGTTGAAGACACTCAACATGAGCCAAGTGGGCCTCTCCATGAATAATTCCTCTTCACATTGTGGGTATATGATTGTAACAAACTATAACAAAATAAGACAAATATATATTCTTGGGATAGTTCTGTTTTTGGAATTGTTACAAAATCAGGGGAAAATTAAGAATCTGGGAAAAAAATAGAAAAGTTAATAGAGGAAGGTCCTCAACATTTTCCATGAACTTTTTAAACAGTAAAGCAAAAACAAATTTGATAGTATAAAATACTAGCAGTAGTTTTTCTAAGGAAACTCTCTAATTTCTAAGGAAAAGGATAAAAAACCCTTTTGTGCAAATTTCAATGACTTCAAAAAACATATTTTCCCGACGTCCAAAGTTTCTGGATTTGCTGAAGACCACGTTACTGTCACGCATTCTTCACTTCTAAGCAGAAGAGAATTGAGTGCATTCTGAACGCAGAAAAAAAATCAGTCACATCTGTGAATTAAAGGGGATAAAGTAAACATTTTTATTATCTTTGCATGAACAAGAAATGCAGTTCAGATAAAAAAATATATCGTTTATCTAGCAGATCACACCCATTTAATACTACACTCTGTGCTGCTAGAAGGGACACATACGACTCAACTCTCACATAGTTTCTTTGGCTATAGTAAAGTCACCTTAAACATTTCCCCCTGCAAAATCCCATGAAGCCCAATCAGTGTTGCCTAAATACACAACACGTCACTTGGGGACAGACAAAAGACTCAAGCCAGCAACAGCCAGTATTTAATGCTCAGACTCTTCATACTGTGTGAGGGAGACCGCACTTCTAGTAAAGAACGCAAAGATCAAATCTTTTTAATACTGTAGCACGTGTTTTTGTGGTCAGCATCTTTTGCAAGATGCTGGCTTTGCATGATTAACACCCCGCTCTGTATCTTACATAGCTGAAGTGAAAAACAGGCACTCACTGATACAGATGCTCCAGCTCAGAAGGCAGGTCGCAGCCTACATAGACTCTGTTCTTCAGGCTGTACTCCAGCAAAGCACAAAAACAGGGATCCTGCAAGAAAAGATTACACCGAGTAGCACGAGAGTAACGAGGCACAAGAATGCAGGGAACTGTGAAGGACTTTTTCCTTCTCAGAAATAGACCTCTGCAAACAGTCCTAGCATGACGTTACATGAGAGGAAGATAAATATAGCTGCCTTGAGTTACATGTGCTGTGTGTGGGTGGAGGAAGAGAAAACTTTCTATTCTGACCATTTCTGGAACAGTGCTGTCCTCCTCCATCGCCACAGGGACAGAGAACAGCTTCTAGAAGGGAACATCTTGTTTGTGCAGGAGACCACAGCTAAGTCCAATTCATTCTGGGGGGAACGAGAAGCCTCAAGTCAAGCTCATTGAAATAAGAATTATCTAAAGTCCACATTAAGGTGTGAAAAATGCAGGGACCTCTTGACTCAGCAGCAAGTTGACTGGCTTTTTGACTACGTTAATATCTAATGTAGATTTAATTCTTTTCCTGACCCAACAACTAGAGTATCCACTCCCCATGCCCCCTGCATACTTCCACAATGACAAGCATTCCCACTTTGATTAACCACTTGATACATGTATGAAACATGCAGCTCAAAACACCTTTAGCCCAAGAAAGGCTATGGCCAGGCTCAAGGAGGAGCCTAGTGACCTAGGAAGGGGTTACATTAACTGGCAGCCGTCACTCTCATCTCCCAAAAACAAGGCAGCTCCACTTTGTGAAGAAATCTAAGGGGGGAGCAGGAGTCCAAGGCTGAGGTGTGCAAGGACATTCCAAACACCTGGATGAGACCTGCACTGGTAGAGAGCGGCAGCGGGGAGGTGCTCCCTGGCACACAGCAACCCCAAGATTCAGTCTGTGCCTGTAGTTCTACTGCACAGGTGCCTAAACCAGCCATGTTCAGAGAAGCCAGTGGAGCTCAGACACTGTCAAATGCTCCATCCCATTAAATGGACCCCAAATCAATCATTTCACGTGGCAAACACCACACGCAGCTCCAAGATCTAAAAGCCACTTACTTTTACAAGGACATGAGGATTTCCCACCACGATCAGCAAAGCTTTGGCCCTGGTAACTGCTACATTAAATCGCTTTGGGTTTGAGAGAAAGCCCAAACAGCACTTCTCATCAAAAAAGGAGCCTTCCTTAGACCGGACCTAAAATTAATTATGGATAATTTTAGAAACAGAATAATAAGAAAGCAACTTACCTATCCATAGGGTAGGTTTAGCATTACTCGATTATGGCAGCAGCTACTGCTTAGCATGAGCCATGGGCGGTCCAGCTTCATCCATCCAACTTCCAGGTAGCTAAGTGAATTCCCCCCTGGTTTTCCCGTGAGAGGCCTGTTCTCCAGGAGCCTGCTAACCCCACACAAGTGCTGTGCACTGGCATGGCTCTGGGACGCTCTCCGCAGAGGGGCTGACCGCTGCAGCTTAAAATACTACGTGGCAACAATAGTATTTTAAGAATGAGAAGAAGCAGAGACCAAATCTTGTGTTTTCTGTAGAAGCACCGCCCCAGCTGCAAGCCCTGCAGGTCCCACGGCACAGTCAGAATTCACAAGATGCCTTTTCGCAACCATCTTCAATAGCCTGGAGCCCTGAGTCCACTTGGAAGAAACTGCCCCTGAAGCCGATGGGGGTCTGTGACCACTGCACAGTGCAACTGCTCATTTATTTTGCTATATTTGAGTCCATGCTCAATGCCAAATGAACAGCAGTAAAGGACTACTCAGCTTCTAGGCACAAGTGACAACTGGTGACTGGGAAACTGCCAACTGGAGGCAATTAAGTGATGACACTCAAGCTGAGGGGAAGGGATATAAGGATCTACATCAATTTCAGTAAGTCAAATAGGAATTACTTTTTATTATTACTATGACTTATAGAGTTTTCTCTGCAGTATTTAAAACGCAGTTTTCATTCTCCCTGTGTACACCTAAGTAAAAGGTACATTATCTGCATGAAACTCTGCCTGTGAAATAAATTAGTATAAATACCTACAAAGACTTAAAAAACTCCTACAATTTTAACAATGTTGTGATGGTTCTATGTTTCTAAGAGTAAGTTAGTATTTTCCCCTCCCCAAAAATACTTTGATAGACTATTGACAAAAATACAGTTTTTTTTTAAGCTCTGTATTGCAAAAAAAAAAAACCCAAAAGAATTTAGAGACTAAAAAGCCTCTAAGAAGAACTGCAGCAGAATACGTACCGTTGATAGGATGATAACCAAGTACTCCTGCCCCTGGAACTCTTCTACTGAGCCAACTTTAATATCCTCCAAATCAATACTTCTCAGAAGGTATCTTATTTTTTCCACCTACCAGAAATATGTTTTATTGATATGGACAATGGTTTCATGAGATTGTATGGCAAAGTCACTTATTATTTCCTGCATGGAGGTTCAAGACAATACACAATTAACAACGACATCTCTTCGAGCCATGAGGTTCAGACCGTCCCCGCCTGGCTTTCTAAACTCCTTATGAGAGGAGTCTGGGTACGGTTGGATCCAATCCTAGTCCCAGACCTGGTCAACGGTTTATGACTAATGGATTTTGTGCACAGTTAGAAGTTCCTAAGTTCAGACAGCGAGCGTGCTATAGTCACTTACCATGGATCTGTTGCAGCAAGGATCTCTCAACCCTGAGGAACATCCATGAGAGGCATTCCTGCTCAAGGGGAAATCCTGGCATGCAGCCCGCTGCCATGCGAGGAGAACTCAAAGGGCTCTCGGGCTGTCCCCATATTTATGGGGTAAGATGACTGACTTACAGTCATTCTTTCATTTCAGAAAACTTTTGCTTGGTGTCTGTACAATCAACCTTATCTCCCCATCAGGATGCAGCCATCAGGGTTATTACTGCTGTTTAATGTCTGAGCGTGGGAAGAAATTAGGGAGGTGTCTACCAGGATCAGATAGTGTCACTGGTTGTTAACACCTGAACAGGGCTACATGTGAAAAGTCAGGCTGAAGTGGGGAAGGAGCACATCTGCCACACAGGGCTCTGTCACCTTCACATGAAAGAAGTTCTTCCTTATATGGAGATGGAACTTCCTGTGTTTTCATTTGTACCCATTATGCCCAGTCCTGCCACTGGGTACCACCAAGAAGAGTTTGGTCTCATCTTCCCTATATTCTCCCCTCGGGTATTTATACATATTGATGAGGTCTCCTATAAGTCTTCTCTTCTCTAGGTTATACAGAGCCATCTCACGTGGTCTCTCCTCATACAATAGATGTTCAGGTCCCTTAATCATCTTTGTTGCTCTACGCTGGACCCTCTCTAGAAGCTCCACATCCCTCTTGTCCTGGGGAGCCCAAAACTGCCCCCAATATTCCAGATGCAGCCTCTCCAGAGCTGAGTAGAGGGGCAGGATCCTCTCCCTTGACCTGCTGACAACACTCCTCCTGATGCAGGCTAGGATCCTCTTAGCTAATTCCTTCAGCTTCCTCAAAGCCACACAGTCACCTTTGATCAACCACTCACTACATTTCCTTTTTGTTCCACCCTTCAATACAGAGTGACTGATAGAACTGGATCACTTATTCGGCATATTCTACTTGTATCAACTGTGGATATTAGAGCGAGTTACATTATTTACCCCCAATAACTGTAAAAGTTTATATCTACCTCCAACTGCAAGCAGATCTCCAACTAATCACTAGCTGAATTTTACAATCAAGCAAATCAGAATACCATTACTGTCATCTTTCCCTAGAATAGACTTCAATAGAAATGTCATTAATGGACTGATAAAACACTATGTAACACGGCATACAGTGAAGTTTGAGATCTCTCTCCCTGCTTTAACGAGCCACAGCAACTCTGCAAAGCCACAGGACAGAACACAGCACGTTCCAGGCTTTCAGGAGCCAGGCGTACCTGCTTCCGATAGGGCGCCACAACGCCGATGTCGGCCACTGGCACGGCGCTGCGCTCGCTTTTAGCGAGGTGGCAGCAGTAGCGCATCACCTGAACGGCTTCCGTCGGGTTAAACCACGAGGGGCTGTGACCCTCCCGGGTTTCGTTGCCCTGAGTTCGGGGACAAAAAGTTAGAAGATAGAAACCAGGTATGCCAAGTGACAAGACCACTGTACATCCTTAACACCGTAAGAGTGGGTTTGGTAAGGGTGCTTGGATGGTGCGATGTAACATTACCCCAGGTCTCTCTGCTCTATATTCTTCCCAATAAACACGCTCCACCTAATGTTCTCTTTCAATTTTTAGCTAAAAGATTTCTAAGGTGACAGTGATCTAAATGTGTGGCACGGGAATTAGAGGTCTACTTGGAAAAACAGGGGTTAGCAGCCTAGCACCTTGCTTCTGTGCCAGATAGAAGAGTCAAGAAACAAGCTTCTCTAGAAAAAGGTAGATCAGATGTTATTTTACTAGCTTACTGGAATACTAAAGAAAACGTTTCAAAACAGTGTATTTTTCCTGCTTGCTTTCAGGCTAGATTCTCTAGCTGCTCTAATCCCAGTGTTTTAATAGTTTATATTCGTTCCAGCATGGGAAATTCACATCAAAAGACAATATAAAAACTGCTGCCTGGAGCCCCACCTTGGTTTATTTATTGTTAAGAACTTCAATTTATAATCAAAATGTCTCTAAAATGCACTGCAATGGGCAGATGCTCAAGTTCCTAGGATACATTCAAGGAGTATGACTTCTGGATCATCTATTTTCTTTTTCAATATGCCAAGTTTATATATGAGAATCACAGAACGGTTAAGGTTGGAAGGGACCTCTAGAGATCACCTAGTCCAACCCCTCGCTCCAGCAGGGACACCCAGAGCACAGGGTGGCATCCAGGCAGGTTCTGAAGACTTCCAGAGAAGGAGACTTCAGAACCTCCCTGGGCAGCCTGTTCCAGGGCTCTGGCACCCTCACAGGAAGGAAGTTCTTCCTCACATGCAGATGGAACTTCCTGTATTTCTTCAATTTACACCCACTGCCCCTTGCCCTGTCACTGGCCACTGAGAAGAATTTGGCCCCTTGCTCCCTACAATCTCCCCTGTCTACAACATCAGCAAACTTCTATCAGGCCTCATTATCCACACCTTAACTATATGAACATTTTACATACCCGTATTCCATGAAAAATTAACGGAAAGCCCTTCCTTGGCAATTTTTCCCAGTGTAACAGAGAAGTTACTACAGAAGTGTCTGCACAAACTTCCAGCTCTTTATGATAAAACAATTTAGATGGCAAGGTAAGCAATGCAGAGTGCGACCTGTAATTCTTCACAAGCTTTGTGATCTGCAAAGACCAAACTCCAAATCAGTAGCTGAAACACAAATTATTCATCAGGCTTCTTGGTACATGGCTCTAATGCAGAAAAAACCCCTATGAACAGCGATTATAGGGGTTTTGTTTTTTTGGTAAGCTGACAGTAGACTGTATTGAAAGCAAAAAACGTACCTGTGATCTTCCATAAACAAATATTATATTACTACTACTACCACCATTTTTTCTTTAAAAAGAAATCTGTAAGATGACACAGCCATTCTCCATTTTTAGACCTTTAATCGAGAAGTACATCCTCTTTTTAGTGCAAATCGGATACATTCTGTTGGGTTTCTAATAAACTGGCTGTTTTGGGGGAACATTTTGACTGGCAGGGAGGTTGTGTGTGAAGGAAGCCTTGATGACAGTGTGAAGCAAAGGCCTTGGGCAGCCCAGGGCACAGATGACAGCCCCTACAGCTAGGACAATGTATTGATAGTCTTACGGAAAGCCTAAAGCTTGAGCAGCTATCAGAAGTTGGCCTTGGAACCACAGAACCTTTCTATTTGTCTTTAAATGAATAAACAGCATTAAGGATGTTACCAGAGCATCACAGTCAATAATCATTAGCTCTACAAAGTTATATCTGATAAAAAGACAGATATGACACATAAGTCAAAAAAGATCCTGAAAGCCTTCACTTTTTGCTCTTTAACTCTCACAAATGCCAATTCTCCCTCAGCATTGTGCAAAGAAGACAAAAATGGAAGTCTGCTACTGTAAAATTTCAGGAGGAGATGTGACAAGATTTTCAGATCCTCCTAACTCTCCTTAAGCTTGTCACTAGATTTCCTCCTCTGCCCACCTGGCCATCCCTTGATTTCCATTTGAGTTTGATACTCCAGACTCTAGTACTCCAAGAAACAGCCTTGTATTTCAGATTGAGACAAGAACTTGAGAGAGCAGAAACATCTGTGCTCACTTATGAGTTATGTTATCTCTGGGACTTCAGGTACTTCATCACACAAGATTATTGAGAGATTGTAGGAACAAATCATGAACGCTAACTCTAACACTTAGCTAAAACAAAGCAGCAGAAAAACAGTAATAATCCACATGGGTAAAAGAAAAAAAAAAAACTTTCAACGTGCATGTGTAGAGTTGGACAGTTAAACCTCGGATGAAGACAACTGTGCTCTTGCCCCTAACTTTTCAGTCCTTTGCCTCATGTTGGCCTTTATTGTTAAGCAGGGGAACAAAGTAAGACCAGGCTAGACCATCCATTGGGTAACTCTCCAGAACTATTTCCTCTTACAGGTGACCCATGTAAGAGAATCTTCAATTCAAATCTGTACTTCAGAATGGTATGAAGGGATTATTTTGGTCACAGATATATCAAGAGGTTACCAGCTCGACAGATTACCAAGGTTTTTAAATATGCTTGTGCCCACTACAATCCTATAATTACCATTAGGGAACTCTGCTCAGAATTAGCTTCTAAAGTCTTCCGATATTGCAGGTGGATGTTTGGGGCTGCTAGATATTGTTTCAACATGTAAGCAAAAATAATTTTTATCTTTATATGCCACATGTATTTCCAGCTACTCTGTAAACATTGTTTTTTTTCACTCTTGTGTGCATGAAAAAACAAACAAAGAGAAAGCACTCATCCAGCGAGATATAAATAAAGAAATGGGAAATGGAGAAGCACTTTCCCCGCTCCTTTCCAGAATACAGTTCTGCTAAATTATCTATGCATGTTTAAGGAAAAGGTTTTGTTTGTCTTTTCATATTACATGTGGAAGCTGTGTTGCTGCTTCTGTGGAGAATTAGTTACAAAGACGAAGCTATAGTAAGTAAGTCTAGCCAATGATAATGAAAGTTTCAGCCAGCATTTACAATTACGTGTTCTATCATATTTGACTTTGCTTAAAAAATAGAGAACTTAAGAAAACAAAAAACCATTAGGGAGTAAAAAGCTGGTAAGAAAACTAATAATAGGAACCACAGTTTCTTCTATGATTAATTCAAGAAAAGAAAAAAGACTTACTCACCAACAAAGGATTGTATGATCCATAGGTCCTAAAGGCATCCTCATCTCTCAGATACATAGATCGTGACATCAGTCTTTCCAGCAAGGATACATTCAGTCCAAAAGCCACTGCAAGTTCAGATTTTATTACTGGCCCTAACTGCTTTGGATCTCCAACAAGAACTATCTGTGAATGCAGTTAACAAAATTTTGTATTAAAAAATTGTGATTAAAATAGTAGTTTGTCATTTCAGAACTAAAAGTCAATTTGTATTTTCTGCTTTCCTCCAAAGTTTTTTTTTTTTTTTTTTTTTTTTGTGAAGGTGGTCTAGGCCCTAGGAATAATGCGATACTATAATAAATAGAGCTTAATATAAGATTTTTTATTATATTCTACAATATGTATCCTGTACTTCCAAAGTAGACTTTTTAAGATGCAAGTCAGCTATTTTTAAGTATGTGAAATGGACACTGTGCCCAAAATATAAGAATTTAGTAAAATCATGTATTAATAGAATCCATTACAAGCACTCAGTTTTTCATATTCATTACCAAGAAATGAGAACTTCCACTGAAGTAATCAGAAATCATTTGACATCATTCACAATGATAAAAGAAATCAGAACTTCTATGCTTTCAGAAGACGATGCCAAGAGAAATACCTGTCCATTAGCTTCTGAAATCAACCCAAGGGGAATCAGGCTCTCTGGTTCACTTGCTTGCCCTGCTTCATCCAAAATGACATGTGTGAAGTGTCCAAGCCTACGGTTAAAGAACATGACCCCAACAGGGCTGTTTTCAGATTATTTCATTCTGCCACCCCGTGGTTGGGCTCCGCAATTACGCTGCATTCTTGGCTCAAGCCAAGTTGTTTTGCATCAATAAAACTCCACAGGAAGTATCAGCACAGAAGTCAGAAGAAGCAGCCTAGTAAGTTTAAGACCTCATCTGTTATTTCTTTTACACACTCTGATATACACAGCCACTGCTCATCTTAATAACCTTGCTGAAATAAAACATTTTAATGACATTTATAAAATTCCTCCTTGTTATCAGTTTCCTCTGGCTATTTAATTGGAATAACACACTTGGTTTGGCATGGACAATCCCTTAGGCACTATTCTTGAAAAACAACATGTACAAATTATATTAAACGTGTCATTTTATACAAGTAAAACCATAATCACACAAGAATCTTTAGTTAATAGCACTTTATTTATTTTTATGGCTAGTAAAGGTGACTTGATGAAAAGCTAAGTACAATATGATTTTAGTATGAACCCTTAAAATGCTTTTAGGCCAATACTGTATCAAGAATTTTTAGAGTTATTCAAGCTAATTCTTAAATTCATTATAGAAGAAGTCTCAGCTAAAAACAATAACTTCAGTGAGAAACCATCCAGACTCAGAAATGTCTAAACAGAGGCACATTAAAAAAATAAAACAAAAGAAAAAAAAATATTAAAATTGCTTAATTTATAGTGGGGAGGAAATCTCATTCGGATTATTACAAAATCTCAGCAATATTCATATATAATATACTATACCGTATTCCAGTTTGGTAAAAGAGCCCTGCACTGCTGCATGTGGTAATTATTATCCTGAACCATAATGCTTTCCAAATATCTTCGCCATCTCTGCAGTAAGGCTTTACTATATCATCAATTTGCTGCAGAAACAACAGCAAAGAATTCTGTAAAATAAGATGCCACTCGAACTAAACATTTTCACAAATGTTTAAAAAAACATAAAAAAAAAAAAAAAGAAAAAAGACTGCTAAGAACTTCATTCTAGAAGTTAAGACTTAGGTTTGGATCTAATCATTCACAGAAATGAATTCTTCACAAATTTGCCTGAATAGAATAGTGCACACTTTCACAGCATCACAGAATGATTTCCTGATTTTAAGGACAAAAATTAAACATATATGTATATATACAAAGGCACGCAATCTGGATGCAAAATGACAGTCCTACTTGTTCACTTTTGTGTTGTTCTTTTTTCCTTGTAAGTAGTCTTATTTTGGCGATGTAAAACTTGACTTGAATAGGAGATTTTGGGACTGTTTCACGATTTAAAGAATTTTATCACATGAAGTAATCCCACTGACACATCATGTGCTAACTAGTAGAGTTATGCACTACAAGAATTAAGCTCAGATCCTAGGCTGACAGCTGCATTCTGAGCTATGATGAACAGTTTCCAGTGAATCTGGATCCTAAGCAAAGACAATCAGCCTAAGAAACAGCAACTGTGTGTTATTAAAATGATATATTAAAATCCAAATGTGAACATGGAAATATTAACTACAGTTATTACCCAAGTTATCTGTACAGTTACCTCTGGAGATCTACAGCTCGCGTTAACTCTGACCATGCTGCCTGGTTTTAACAGATGGCTTTCATGCAGCCGCAAGCAAATTAGATCTGTTGCAGTATTTGATGGTGCACAAACCAAAATTCGGCTGTCTGGCAAAGTATAATGTATCTACATTTAAAAAGAAAGACATTTACAGAAAAGGATATTTAGTAAGTAGCAATGGCTTAAGCAAGTAGCAGTAACTCAAATATACATCCATGTACTTTCATAGTTATTGAATATGAAATTCAGAAGAGTTTTGAATAAACATGATTCACCTCTCTGCAGTTCGAAAGCACCAATCTTGAGAGTCAAGACTGTCCAATGCTTAAAAGCTGAGTATTAAAATATATCTGTGCTTCATAAGCCTACTATGCAGCACTGCAATCACTTGTTAAATACTATTTACTTAAGCTTTAAAAATTCAAAAATATGAAGCTTTGAAAATAAGTCATCTAGAAATTTGTTAACAAATGTATACCTACATCTTTCGCCTTTTACTTAACTATAAAGAGGTATTTTGAAAGGAAAATTTCAAAGACCCTTTGTATTCAGGAGCAAATCATAACTGTACTTGCAGAATTACTTTAGGCGTTTAAAGGATGAGATGATTGATTGATCTTCCACTATTACCTGTAAAATAGCTTCAACTATTGTTAATGTTTTTCCTGTTCCTGGTGGTCCAAAAAGGACATAAGGAGTTGGACGACATTCACCAGTCAGTATCCTTCTCACTGCCAATTTCTGGTGCTCATTCAGCAGCGGATTGAAAAAGTGGCCAGCTACCTGCTTAGGTGTCACAGTTTCAGTGCCTATAAGCCAGTAAGAAAAGCACACATTAAAACTACACAAAAACAGTTTTAACATACACACATTAATGCAATCTAGGCTGAAATCAAGAACAGTTCATTTTTCAAGCAGTAATATTTTATGAAGCACCTTGAAAAAAATCTCACTTCACAAGCATATAGAAAATAGCCATTAAGATTTCAGAAGTGTATCTTTTGTATCTTTTACAAAAATACAAGGACAGAAAATGACTGCAATAATGCACCAAAACACCCTATGAAAATTGTATATTCTAACCCGCATTTTTTTTCCTAGGTTAGAAAAAAAGTTGCTAAAAAGCAACTTTTAAGGGATAGTACCAGTCCTAGTGACAAATGGTAAATAAGAAAACTGCTCCTGTTTCCTTTAGATGGGTTTTAGCTTTTCAGGACAGTACTTTCTACAGAAGTGGCTCAGGCATTCCCAAATCATTAAGGGATTCTACTGTTATAACGTGATAAAAATCACTCTACCAAATCAAGTGCATTAGTATTTTAAGTCACACTTTCCAGACAAGCATATGAATGACCTGTATTTTCTGAAACCTTTGTCAAGTTTTTAAGTATTTTTTAAAAAAACAGTCTACCCCCAAAATGAGATACTGTTGCAGGAACAAATAAGATATTTTGTGTGATGATTACAGTTTCTTGGTAAAGTACTGCTTGTGTAAAGTACAGATAAATAACTGACCACAAAATATTACACTAGCTACCTACTGAACTGAAGGGGGTTCTAAATAGGAAATTTTCTGCCACGAAAACTTTACAGTTTCTTAAAAAGGCAGAGCTGGAAGGCATCTAAAAGCACCTAACGAGCTCTGATTTACTGAAGTAACTGTAAACCTGAGCTTGCTATACTTAAATGTAAAGTATTAAAATATACCAGGTTGACTTCTTTCGGATGGAACCGTGACTGCATCCGGTATGGTCATCATCTCCCCTGGCGCCGTGCATTTTGTCTGATTGCTCTGTAGATTTTTGACCTGAAAATATCATCAAGCTAAAGGTAAACCTTAAGGTGATCTGCAACTATCTTCACTAATAGCTTTTCAAGTTGTTGGGTTTTTATTTTTGCAAATAAAAGATAATGCTATCTCATTATATAGGGTATCTTGGAAAGAGAGGAAGATGGAACAGAGAATGAAAGGATACCAAGAGCTCCCAATTTATATTTAAAGTTTCTGAAACAGGTTCAAATGAGTTCTGCTGGAGGAGAAATTGCTGAGCTAGGTAACTCAGTTTTATTAGTAATACTGATCCTAATCCAGTGAAGTGACTAGTGGTTGGTTTCTCCTTGCTTGATGGCCAAACATATCACCCAGCAATGTCTGCTGCTTGCCCAGATCCACGATGTCTTAGAAAGGCTGCAAGGCTTAACTGCCCTTCTGATACCTCTGTTGCTTACCCTCAAGGGCATTAATGACGGCTTGAGTAAAGCAAGGCCTCAAGGCGAGACAGAGCACTAGGGCAGGCACCAGGGGTGCAGGCAATGCTCTCCTCCCTCCTTGGAGGCTGGGAAGGGGGTTCAGCAGAAATAGTCAGTTAGGCTACTCCAAGCGGCAGACCTTGGGTGTTCAACCCCTATTTCCTTCTGTGATGAAGTGACTGATCAGGTAGACAAACAAAACCCAGCAGTTGTAATTACTTGTTACTTCACTGATTTCAGCAAGGTTTTTGACATGGCGTACTTACCATGGCATTATCAGCTGGGAGTTGAGGAACAAACCAACTGCTAGCTGGGTGAGAAAATTGACTTAGCTACTGAACTATGTGGATACTCTACTGGAAATCAGTGGTTACAGACATTTTGGGGGTATTATCTTTCCTCAGTGAATGGAATAAGACTCATACCCTTACCAAATTTGCAGAAAACACAAAAGCAGAAGTCACGCTGAAATGCCAGATGATATATCATCAATCCCTGGAAAGCCTGAGAGACTCCACAACTGAGTCAGAAGAAAACTCATGAAATTCAGTAAGGAGAAGTAGAATGGAAGAGCACTGCATGTTTGAGCACTGCACAAGTCAATATAGTCTGAATATCGACTAGGTGCATAGTAATTCCCAGGCCCTTTTCAGGACCCAGAGCTAGTGTCTGTACTAGAACTGTGTATGTGCCCACAGGATGTGCTCAGGATGAACTGGACAGGTTCAGAGATCTAAACTTTAGTTTGGTAAGGAGAAGTTTAAAAGGCAGTCTCATTAATAAACTACAGCAACCTACATACGAGTTACAAAAAACAACAGATCCAAACCTTTCTTAGTAGCAGCATACAAGGGACAACACTCACAAGTTTCACCTGAAAAATTTAGACTGGATATTTAAAGAAGGAGAAGGATGGGAATCAACAGAGGTCTGTGAAAGTAAAGCAATGGCACAGGTCATCCAGGGACAGTGAAATCTCCATCTCTGGAGTGGTAGCTTAATTGTCGTCACTTGTTCCCCTCTCTCTTCCCCAGCAGAAAACCAATACTTACATCATCAGAAAGCAGAACACAACTTCAATTTTTCAATGCCTTATTACAGGAGTAACAGCTACAACAGTAGTTATCTTATTAATCTGTAAGCATTAAGTGCTCTAAGTATTTCAAGAAACATTTACCTTAATTTCCTGTTTGAAACCTTGTTCAAGGCCATCATCAACAATAGAATATTCTGCTTGTGGTGACTGTAAAAGGAGCCTTTCTGGAAACAACACTAAATTAAGAGAGAAAAGCGAAATAAATCTGAAAGCCACATGAACACTTTATACATACCATGTGAATTATACTTCTGCTGATACATTGGCTTGCTCTGAGTTGCTAAATATGTCTGTAAGAACTAACATATTAGTAGGAAAGAGCCGTGTGACTTCACTCTAGGTGAACAAGCTGTTTAATTGAATTAACGCATTTTAATACATCTTAAGGTAGCAGGAAACCCTGGCATTTCACATAATATGTAGGTCTACAATGGTAGACATACATTGCTTATTGGTGCAAATTGCTCATAAAAACAGTGAAAAGCCCTCCTGTGATAGGAAACAGATGGAATGGTTCCAGTAACACAGAACCTAATAGCTGCTTAAAAAGCAATCTAGCCATTTAACAGGAAGCCTCTCTAAAGCCAGGCTACAATACATTCTTATTGGTACACTTCAGGAAGAATCACTACTCAAATGTGAGAGCAAACAAAAACAGACAGACTCCCTGCAACTAAACATCTCTAGTTTAAATTTAATTAAGATACCTTTTTCACCCAGATGCACGGCTTGCTCGACCGCCAACTGGCATCGCCGGCTGGTAATCCTGTTATTAGGACAGTGATTTGTGGATTAGAGTAAAAGCTTAAACTTCCATAAAACACAACCGCATACACATACGAATCAGCCAGTGTTTTCTATGAACCAGTACTCACACACACATATATACATAAAACAATAAAAACAATCTTATATAGGATCATCTAAGTACTTACTAAAAAATATTGCAGAAGTGTTAATCAAAAGCTTTTGCTATGAATAATATTCTGTATATATATCTCCACTTTGTCCCAGAGGAGAGCTAGAGAACCGTGTCTCTAGAATTAAGTCTGTCAAACAAGTTTCATGTAGAGCTAATTTTACAGAGAAGATTAAGCAACTAAATACAGATAACATTCCATAAATGAAACATGTTATTGTTAGCATTAAAAAATGTAAGCTGCTAACAATAGCAACCTTTTTCATAATCTTACAGTCATATTGGCATTTTTTTTTTCTTCCTCCAGAAATCAGTCACTTCACTTCCTAGCCCAGGAGTAAACATCTATAAATTAAAAGGGAGACACAAGGTCTTTCAAAAAGACTGCAAATGTTGTTACTATGTCAACACATGTAGCAAGAAAGCTGTATTGGGAGAGAGAGATAAAAGAATTAGCAAAAAAAAAAAAAAAAAAAAAAGTTGTGTCTACATCCATTTGGAGATCTGTAAAAACACCTGGAATGAACAAATTCCACATCCATGGGCTCCGAGTTGTAAGTCTGTTCAAAGTCGGGATGAAGTTGAAGAGTAACATCTTCATTATGAATCTGTTGCAAAGATTAAAAAAACAGGTCAAGTTACTGATGGGGGCTTTCAGTAATCTATAGAAGTATCTTTGAAAATATTAAAAAAAATCCCCCAAATTAGATTTACTATCAATATATTGCCTAATGCCTGTAGCTTTTTTGCTGAAAAGCTTTATCAGCTTTTCAGAGCTGATAAAAGTTATAATCTATAAAGAAAAGGGAAGCTTAAAAAGTTTTAAGAACAAAAAGCCCATCCCATATGTCACAGCCGCAACAACAACAACAAAGTACAAACTTTCTAGACACTAGAGCATAAATAAAACAATAAAAAAAACAAAACCAAACAAAAACCCCACCAGGTAGCAGCTTTTTGAAGTTAACCAAACTAAAGCTTGCATGACCCCAGTGTGGCCTCTGTGAACGGCTGCTTCCCTGTAGAACCCCAGTGCTCACAGTATTTCCCAACAGGAGACACAGTTTGCTTACCTCTGTAATGTAGGCTACATACTCTACTACATGCTCGCAGTAGATCTGACTTTTCAGTATCACCTTATCACCTAAGCAAAGTTAAAAGGCAACATCCAGTTACAAGAAACAGCCAAATTCTCACTGCAATATTTTTTTTCTTTCATTTGCATGGTTAAGCTAGGAGTTTGCAAGATATCAAACAAACTTTAGTATAAAGTATGTCCATATCTGTGAGTAAGCAAGTACTTCATTTAGACCTTAGTTCTGAATTGGAATGTGAATTTTGCAAGACATTTCAAAAGCACCTAGTATTGAGGCTATCTTGAACATTTATTGAAAACAATATTCTGTAAATCAATACTTGAAATTCTGCATTCAACACCAAATCCTTCCCTTGCTTTTAGTTTTGAAACACCTCTTGCCTCCTAGTCATGACTACACCGCACAGCTTGATTTTATGGAAAAAGTCCTACTAATTCTTGTACATGAAAAGATGTGGAGACCTCAGAACAGCATTACAGACATGTGCAGTGCTTCCTCATATAGCAAGCCACTGCAGTGAGACACCAGTGTCAGTTTATATTTTTGGTAGCTTGGATTAATTTTGTGTTCAAGTATGTGACAAGCTGCTTTAACAAGCAGTAACACGCTGCAGTTTGTACTGCACTCAGGACACCAATGAAGATGCTATTTAGCTTCATTTCACACTAATCTTTACCTATGCAAGATTCACACTAATCTTTACCTACCTATGTTCAAGGAGGGTCTGCCTTCTTCCACTCCTGGCACTTCCAAAACCAAAGAGCTTCCATTCCTTTTCAAAGTAATCCCACTCATACTATAGTCTTTTAATTCCATTTCTGCATGGATTTCTTCAAGCCACAAGAGAGTAGAGAAGTTTGCTTTATAATTATCTAGATTAAGATGCTGAAAAACAAAATGTCATGCATTACCACTGTAGCTTCTGCTCAGATATGGGCCCCACTGTTCTACATGTTCTACCAAACAGCTCTTCAGACAGACTGCACAGCAAGCAGCTTATTACTTAGGGTACCAAAACACAGTTATCTACCAGCCAGCTGAACTTTTAAACTCCTGTTGTGTGCAGAATTTGCAGGATTCATGTAGATTTAGAAGCTAGACATAATAGGCAGCAGGCAGCTGAAGGGTTATCCAAGTCTCCCCTGACTACCATGAGAGTTTCAGCACTTAGATGCTGGGGCCAGTCTGTAATCTGAATTCTGTGCTCAGCAACCACAGAACATTAAAAAAAAAAAAAAAAAAAAAAAAAACACACCCACAACTAAGTTCCCTCAACAGACACAGGTGAAGGGCTGAAATCACGTCAGTCACTGGTGTGTCTCATGCTTATGATTTATGACAGATCTGAAAGTACCTAAATTTTCTCCCACATTCTCTAGCAACAGAAACACAGCACTGTCTGAACAATGACTAGCAAAGAAAAACAAAACAGAAGAAAAACACCCCACACAGGCTCACTGCCAACACCTCAGTTCTATTTTTTTAGACAAGATGTTCCAAAACCAAACCGTTTGCTTTTTACCTTTTATTCAACCCTAGTCCTCAAGAAAAATGAGTGGCTGCAATGTTTCCTACTAGGAATCAAAATCTACTGCTCTGGAGAAAAATTCACTAAGATTTTTACTAGACTTCTGATCCTCTTATTATATATTCTGAAATTGCAGGAGATATACACACACACACACACACACACACACACACTTGCAAGAAGAATCTGTGCAAACTGTGGTGAAATACACTTGAGCGTTAACAAAACAACAACTTTAGCAACTCCCTTTCACAATACATACAGCAGGACTACAGTTATGATACCAAACACTTTCTGAGGATGCTTAAATAGTGACTTTGTTCAGCTTGCTGTAATATCACTCTGCAGTGTATTTCCGATTCCTTTCATCTTCCCACATTTAACCTTTTGCATTCACCAAACTTTAGATTCTGAGATGTACTAAAACACACTTAGGTTAAGGGATATAGATTAAAACATTAATCTTCTTGGTTATATTACTTTAATATTCTGTTATACTTAGAGTTGCACCTTTTGTTAAATTAATGCCAGTACGAATACAACACCTACATAAAGTATATTTTCTTACATAAGCACACACTTGTGTACCTCTGCAAGGAGGGGTTGAAAAGTGAGTATGTCCAACTTCTGCTCCACACACTTTCTTAATCCATCTGGTATAGTATAATGGGGAAGAAAGCTTGGCAACTGCCTTCTGCAATTTCTAAAACAAAAGAAATATGGCATATTATTTAGCATTCTCAAGTTGTATGGGCTGAGCAGCTAAGTAGCATGCCCTATCATGAAGGCAATAAAGAGACATGCTAAACCTAGTGACAATTAACAACTTGCTACATTGAGATGAAAACAAAATGCTGCAGTTAGAAATGACTTTAAAACATCATGTACCTACCTGCATGTAACCTGCATGCAGGTTAGAGATATTCTTGTAACTATGTAAATACTATATGTATTGTGAAAGTTCACTTGCAAAAAAAGAGATTTCTTCCAAATGAATGTTCCTGCTCACAAAAACTAGTGAATTAGATACAGCTGTGAAGCTGCTTGAGAAGTTACTTGAGAAATTACTCTCAGAAAATGATTTTTTTTTTTAAATGACACTAACAACTTATTTGTGGTGCCGCAGAATAATCTAGCTCTAAAAAAGTTTATCCCTGCATTAGGCAGTGGAAAGAGCTCCTATATAAAAAAGGCTATGAAGAAATTCCTAGGTATAGGCGAGGAAAAAACAAAACAAAAACACCAACCAACCACTTTGTCAGTAAAAGCCACAATTATCTTGTTTACAATGTACATATATAACATACTGACAAAGGAAATACGGGAGTCTTTGTATTACAGAACAGACATTCACAAAATCTGTGTTTAGCATTTTATGCTTAATATTTATTGTGTTTATATATTGTGTACAGCATTGCTAACATTTTTGGCTCTAGTTCACAGTACCTTCTGTAGTTAGTTGCAACTACCGTTGTCTTTTGTTGAGGGACGGGGACAATATTAGACTTTCTTGGAGAAAATGGTTCCACAGGTGCTAATTTTAATTCTTCTTCACTTATTACAGTGGTTTCAATATAGCGTCCAATAACAAATTCAGAAAAAACAAGCAACAGGAGCTCTTTATTGTATCCAGGGTTTCTTCAAGAAAGCAAAAGATAGGCTTTTAAAATCATGATATTCACACTTCCTACCATGACTTACTCGGCTTAAAAAACAGTCTGGTTTGATCTACAGCACATTGGTTCAGCACATAAACATTTTCAGCATCTACAGTTAAGTGCAGAAGTCAGCAAATACTTGTCAAATCTTCATGCTGCATTCTATGGAGTTATGTGGATCATTTTACACTATTAAAAAACATTTTTTGGATTTTGTGACACTTACAGTTCTACAGTGATATAAATTGTTATATACATGCCTTTCTCCATAATGGCAGGCCCTGCCTAGGTTTACCTTCGCAACTGGAACTATGCAATTCCCCTACACAAATTTTGACCTTCTGTATCACCACTTAAAACTGGAATAGAAGTAATGCTCACAAGAATGGGAAAAAAAAAAAAAAGAAAAAGACAAAAAAAAGATTTTGCTTTTCCCTGTCCAACCTTTAAATGATGGTCGTAAAGATCAACAGATGTGGTACCAAAAGTTTGTGGGAGCTACAGCTTCAAGTACCCAAAAGTATATAAAAGAAAGCTTTCCAGCACAAGGTTCCTTCTTGAAATCTGAAGATGATCACAAAAATCCATGCCAAATCTTTTCATCTCTTAATGACTTAAAGATAAACTTTGTACAGCACAGTACTTCTGTTTTTCAAGGGCTCTTCTCTTTTCCCTATGAACAACACTTCAATGGAAGGAAGCCTTTTCTCCCTCCAGCACAGCTGAATGGCATTCAGTACTACAGGACAGAGAAGTTAAGAAATTTGGACAGGAACTTGAAGATGATTTCAGGGTAGAGAGATTGAAAGAAACAGAACAGAAATCCCCAGCAAATCTACACATACTGCTCCCAGAGCAGCTGCTTTTCCAAATAGAATATAACCAGCTGCAGCTATTTCCTTCATCATCTTCTAATTTCTACCAGAGTTAACTACTCCCAATGTATTTCCTCATTTACTGTTCCTATCATTTTCTTGGGACAACAAAGTATTGAAAATGCTAACTACTTTCAAACTCTAGTATATCTCTCTACATCATTTGCTAATATATAGTTTTACTTAATATTACACTAAAGGCTAACTGTGCCATGAATCAGCAAAGTATGGAACCCGTTTTTATGATTTATTCGCATTAAGCTAGTCAGAACAAATAAATACTTACGTGGCAGTGCATACAACCTCTATAAATGTTCTTCCACTGGGTGGAATGACAGTTTCTCTAGCAATAACAGCCTCATTTATCAGCTCTTCTTTTGCATCTTCTCTTTGCTCATTTACCCCATTATGTAGATTTTCATTGTTTACCAGGGAAATTTTTTCCTTTTTCCTTGATAAATTGGGATCCTGAGAATTACTTTCTTCTGTGGTAGACAGATTATGATGGTCCAATCATCACAATTGCTATAGCTGTCACAGGCAAGTTTCCTCAAGAGAAGCCAAAAGAAACAAACAAACAAAACAAAACACCAAAAAAAACCCACACACCCCAAAACACCCACAAGGCTTCTGAGGAGTTAAAACACTCAGTATTCAAATGATAAAACATTACTCTACCTGGAATGATCCCACTCTTCGCAGTGGTTGCATTATTCAATGACTCATATGTTGTTCCTCTGCTGTCACTATATGAATTAATTGCAGCTTTTGAGACATTCTCTTGATTTATTGGAAGAGTTGACAGATACGATGCTGAATTCTTCTGGCGTCTTGGAGCAATTTGAAAATAGAATTGCTTGCCTTTTACCCATCCAGCTAGTCTGCAGCTGATTAAGGACTGTGGTATACTCCCTTTATTCCTGTAAGGAGTTATGTAGTTAAATATGTAATTAAACGCAAAATTAAGGTTCCTGGGAAGCATAACTCTACCTGGAGTAAAATAAAACAACCTGCAGTAGGTGGGTTCACCACTATTTTTTAATTTTATTTATTTTTTTTTTAAGAAATTGAGTAAGTTTTAACTCAAGAGAACTAAAACCTCTCCTAGATGTTAACACTTACAGGTGATATCAATTACCACAGAGAGTACCACAAAAGAATCAACATGAACTATACAGAAATACAGAGTATTAAACCAAACCAAACACAAACAAGAAAACGCTAGTAGAATTCATCATATGAAGCTAATCTTTAGCCAAAAAAAAAAAAGGAGGCCATTCAGGTCTGATGCCTCTATGGCCAGAAGCTGAAGAACACCACACCACACCACACACACACCCCCCCAAAAAGCAAAAATAAACAAACGGTCTGGTTTTAGTATGCAAGTACGCAGGAGTCTTCTTGTCCTAAGACCTGGTCAACACAGCAGATCTGTAGCTTAAACATACCCACACAAATAAGAGCAATTATTAGTACTCAATCCAGAAAGGATTTTTATTAAGACTGAAGCAGAGGAACTTTAGAGCACTACTTGCAATAGATCTGCTCATTAAG
>NW_020454305.1:798257-852850 GCF_003342845.1 Nothoprocta perdicaria
CTCAAAGGTTAAAAACCACAAAGACCAATATGGGGGAGGCTTCTGTCTGAAGAGCAGGTACACAGACTATGGCCCGGTGGAAAGACAGGGAGCTTAAACAACTGAAAAGGCTTACTCTATCCAAATGATCATGCTTTTAGTTTCTCCCTGCTTCAGGGTTCCAAAATTAGTCATTCTTGATACCTCCAATCCTCCTTTGTCTTTCACTAGGTTTTCATATGGCTCATCCATATTCACTCCATTAGAGTGAGATAGTCTGTAAGAAGACAAAATTATATATAGTGGTTTTGAAACACACACAAATAGACTCAGGAAATATCTTCAATTCAGCACAAGTTTGGGAATTACTAGACTAAAACACTGTCCCAGGTTTAAAAAGGAGCAGGTAAGCTGGAATGCTCAACTACTTATTTCCAAAATCACTTGGTTACCTTTACTAGCTTAATCAGAAACTGAAGAACAAGGCTTTCTGCAGCAGCACAATAAGCCAGGTCCAGAACTTTGATTACAAGATTAAAATGATTCAGAAGCTATCTGGTCTTTGTTAAGAACTGAGCTAAATGGCAAAAGAAGCACATAGTCCTGTAGGTCTCTTTCAGAGCTCAACCAAAACACAAGAAAGAGCTAGGCACTTAGCAAGAGCTCTGTTTAGTACTTGAGCTTAGGAGATGAGTAGACCTGGAGAACGGTGGCTAATTTCTGTTCTCTTTTGCTTGAGCGGGTTTCCAAAGAACCTACTTATCACCTCTCCTGCCTATGGCTACAATCTGCAGCCCTAACTTCGGATAAGTGAAAAGACCTGAAAAGATGCTACTGCACACGCTGCTGACAAGAACAGTATCAAACTGAAGTCACACTCTCCCGGAGGATGACCGTGGCCAACCTCTCAGTCACAGTTACCTAAAGAACACTGCAATATTTTGGTCCTAGAATTAGTAAGCTACTTTATTAGCTAATACAATGGCACTACAACACTTCAAAAAGTTTAAAAATCTCTCCACTATTTACATGCCCTAAGTACTCCTTAATTACCTAAGGCAATAACTATGCCAGATCTTACTGTGAAAGCCCACTAGGTGTCTCCTGCTGCAGTTTACCCTGCCTCAGGTTCTGATATGCCAGGAAATACAGTAAAATTGAAAAAAGCATAAGGTCTAACTGTTATGATTTGGTTTCCGTAAAAGTTGTGTGGCTAATCTATCAGTGAGTAAAAATAGGTCCAAATGGAAAAACAGATGAACAATTGTACAGTTGTATAAAGGAGAAAACAAATAAACAACAACAAAAAAGAACTGATGCTACACTGAAGTTCTGTATTGCACTTGCCACTGCATGTGATTTTCATTAGTGAAGCACCGTTTTGTAACGACTCACTGCTCAAGAGTTTTACTTGAGATGTCTTTCACATTTCTGAAGGGCTATCCAGTTTCTGACTTGGCATATGGCAGAGAAAGGCACAGGCAGCTATACCAAAATGACTCCTGATAACCTGTTTCTAAACTTCAGCGGTAATTCCATAGCTCCCTTTCAATTCCAACATAACAGAAACTCTTCCAGTATTTCTCCTTCCTATGAAAAGGAATCAGGTTAGACATTAAACATATACACTTGCGTCTAGGTACAACTGAAGTCAATCATACACTACATTATCTTCAGTGAAAACAAAGACCTTTTCTCATTATTATTAGCTCCTCTAAAGATCCACACGCTGCCTTTCCTAGATGTGAAACAGGGCAAGTTCCCCCAAAGATTATGGTTTCCACATATTTGTGGGAGGGAAGAAGGAGTTCTGTTTCTTCCCCAGATTGAGTATCTATTTCTGTCAACCTCTTATGCCTTGTTCCTCCTTATCCCAAATTAGCCATCCAAAGTGCTTGCAGAACCTCTCAATTTGATTATATTTGCAAACCTAGCAGACCTCTATTATTTCAAATCACTAAACTGTTCTGTTTAGGACAGGTCTGATGTGAAGAATCACTCAGCGTTTTCCTCCTGAAAAACTGCACTTCAGCACAATAAATCAAAGGAAACATCCATTTCACAGCAGTTTGATTCAGTTTTCAAGCAGTGAAGTTCTTGCTAGCAGAACAGCACAGATTAGAAAAAGCACGAAGGATCACAGGCTTAGCTTTTTTCCGATGAAACTGTAAAATTCCTTCCTTGCTCCATCACTGAACTCCACTGATGCTAGTCTTGCTTTTCTAAGGAGTATGGATGTTCCCATCTCCTTAAAGGAATGGGAAAAAAGCATGGGTGAAACATATCACTATAACCTTCACAATTATTTGTCATGCCTTCTAGTCTATGCAGAGCACTACACCACAGTATTACTTGATATAGACTACAAGCTTTACCTGTATAATGACAATTCATCTCTAGTTTTTAGTACGTAGAAAGAGAACAAGAGAATGAACGTTACCCATTCTGATCAACGGGAGTCAAACAGAGAGCTCTCCAAATGTAACACGATTGATTACTTTCCACCACAATCACATTCACTAGGTCATGTACACAAGGCGAATAACCATCAGGAAGCCTCACTGAATCCAAAGTGAAAAATATACTTTCATCTATTGTACCATTTCTTCCACAGATGCTGGAAATCTGAACCTGTAACCATTTGTTATACTTGATTACTTGATATCACCACTTCAGCTAAAAGGTCTACTAGAACTAAACTGCTTTCTGCATCAGTCATTCTACTATTATGCATTAATATAACTACAACCTAAACTTCAGTTATTGAAGGCAGATAAATATATAGAACTAATCTGTAATAGCTTTTTTTTTTTACCTAAGAGAAATACAAACAAAAAACCAAAACATAAGAAAGAAATGTTTCAGATAAGCATTAGCCTGCACTTAAGCCTATGCTTACATTTTATATTTGTAGGCATATACATATATTTGACTTTATTGTGATATCAGGTATATTATAAAAGGGATATTGGAAATGGCCTAGCAATATCTGCACCTTAAAAGCTCCAAAAATCTGTTCATCATGGAAGATTTATTACTAAAACTATCATAAACACATTTACCTTGTCCACCCGCTTGTATCTCAAAGGTTTCACAGCAACTGCTTCACTGCTCCATGTTGCTGGGTTAATAAAATATTTAGCTTGTACCCAGTCACCTTTATAGGGTTCGAAACCTATACAAAACACAGATTTTCAAGTTGAAGTGCTATGCAAGGCATTCAGATTACTCCCATACAGAACAAATTTAAGTTAAAACTGACCATCAAGAACAAGTTAGATTCACTGAATCTTTTCTGTGCTTTCTATCCTCAGTATGTTATGTCCAAGTACCTAAGAGATGCCAGTGAAAAACATACATTTGGTCCTGATGAAAGTAAGTTATGCTCAGTGAGAACGGATACGTAACTTTCCTGCCCCAAATCCTTACATTTGCCTTACTCATACATTTTTCAGGGACGTGAAATACACATTTAACAGAGAATATGCTTATGTATAAAAATATACACAGACATGTATATACACACACTCTTAATCAGATGTTTTCACATTGCATATACCCTTGGCACACACATACACAAAAAAAACCCTCTACAAACCTTCACAAACAGATTCCATTGCAAAAAAAGTTTGCTGATTAATGTAGCCACCATCCTTGGAGAGAGAGGTAATATTACCAATTAGTAGTTTTGTATTCCTTTCAGAAGCACCGTAAGTAGGATTGGAGTTTTCCCATGTGCTGCAGACTGCTTCTACCTATTAATATGGAAACAATAAACACACCACCATTCAAACAGCTGTTACTCTACACGTTTATTCTATAAAGCATTAAGTTACACGTACCACTATTACAAAGTGAATTTCACTTTCACGAGAATTTCAACTGCTTCCAAAAGCCAAGTCCCTTATTAGGCAATTATACCCCCTCTTTAGACATTCACTACTGCAAGGTAGCAGTAGTAGTAGATGGTAAAATGCAAGTTGCTTGCCTTAAGTAGTATGCTGTATGGTTCAGCATCGGCAATTTAGAATTACATGCAGATTGGTCAATCTTTCTTATTCTTCCTCTTGCCCTAAGTGTATCCAAAAATTTATCTTCAACCTGACAAGAGGAACTTCCCCGCCCCAAACATAATAATTTGACTTTATAGTAGTGGAACTAGAGCATCACTACTGAAGAAAACAGAATGAGCATGTTCAAGATACTGCTAAGATGTTACAAGAGAGCTGCTTCTTACAGGCTTTCTTCATCATCACCTCAGAAGCAAGTTTACTTGCTTAACCAGCCCTGGGCAGAATACAAACCAGAAGACATCATTTATGTAATGAAAGCCATTACCCCAGCCATGTAAGAGCAATGGTACAGCATCTGTTAATCCATAAACACTGTAAGAATTCCTAGAGTTGCTAGTTCTCTTCCCTGCTTAAAAAAGAAAAAAAATCATCATCTTGGAATCAGGAGTTGCTGCTCTACAAATTGGTTACTTTTGTCTTTCAAAGCTTCCTTGCTCCAGCTAGAAACGTTTAAACTCATTTCCATAAAATCATTGATTATGCCTGCACAATGCTGTCAGCTGCCTAAAATGTCTCTGATGCATCAAAACCAGGACTGGACACAGAAGTGAGTCATGAGGAACTTGAAACACTATGTATTAATCAGTATAGCATTTTTGACTTCCTTTCCCCAGACTATATGAAACTATTTACTAATAGTTCTATTAAAAAAAAAAAAAAAAAACCCACTCACCCACTCATTAACAATGAACTCTTCAATCTGATAACAGTTAGGCAAACTATGAGTAAGTTATTTAAAACTTTAGGCCTGAGGCCCTTATATTTGTTTGTTCTTTACATATAATGTAAGGTGGGAAGATCTTTAATTACAAAATACTTACTAGAGAATAAAAATTAACTTCTAAACAGAACTTTACTGCAATCGGCTCCAAACACATAGCTTGAGTCCAGCTAGAACTTGCCAAATACACTAGTCTAGTGCTGTGCTCAAAGGATAACACAGCTAAGCCCAGCGGCAGAAGTCAAAAAAGAGTGTACCCAGCAGGTTATCAGCTCCCTTGGTGCTAATGTCAGCATGTGAAAACAGTTATGTTTACGTCATGTCCGAACTAAGAAAGGAATTTTGGACAAGAGTCAGACTAACAGAAGCTATCACAGGCACCTGAGAGTTCAGGCTACCTGATGAAGAAAATTACAGCATCTTAAATTTGAAGCAGCAGATAATCCATCTTAAAGTACATCTACAGACGCACCGAGTAAAATCAGCACTAAAATCTTTTAAACAAGTCTCTGAGACATTCTTTAGTTGCATTTTCTTCTGCCCTAGAAAATAAAGGGTTCTGAAATTTGTCTTCTTATTCATTTCTGTTTGCTCTTCTGCATAGCCAACATTCTTGTTTTCCTATTCATTCACACAGTAATTTTATAAAAGGAATTCTTAATTTAAAAAATATACACACGTATATATATTTGAAGTAGGTATGATTAAGTTGTGATGCAGTTATCACAAACAATACTGTCATGTTCACCACATCAAGACTGAAATTCAGACAGTAAGTATTAAAGCAAATGAACAATTTAAAGGAAATGTCAAAAACGTGACCCCAAAACACACACATAGCCTGACCCCCTTAGGTGAAAGACTGGCAATTTCTCCTACATTTGTGCCATTTGTAAGCGTAAAATCATAGTGGCTTCCAGAATAAAGTCTAAAAGAACTACTTCACAGAGAAAGTGAGACTATCAACCTCTTACCCTAATGGCCTTCAAGCCACTTGATATTTTGTCCTCTTCAACAGTAGCAATAACTTTCTGTCCAACAGTCAACATCACACCGTTCACAACCGCATCATTTGTGAAGATTATCAGGTCATCTATCATCCCATAATCATGGCAAAATCGTGTCACGACTCCTTCTACAATTTTTATTTCTTTATCACCTGAATCTAGAGAAAAAGTGTTGGCATGAAGACAGATTGGTTACTCACAGAACTGCTATCACTTTGACAGAAGTCACAGCTTGTGTCAACAATTCACAGATAAACATTTAACTCCCTCATAAGTTGTTATGGTTTCAAATAATAATGAAAACTGGTTAAACCCAAGCAATTTAATTTCTACAGCGATCTTTTTAAGCTCCATTTAAAAATTTTATATTAAAAAAAAAAACACTGCAAGCTAAACAACTTCCTCCCAAAGGAAATGGCCAAATATTTTCCATACTTTCCACAAAAAAATGAACAGTTCATAACATTTCACAGATTCACAGAATATTTAAGGTTGGAAGGGACCTCTACAGATCATCTAGTCCAACCTTCCTGCTCAAGCAGGCACACCTAGAGCATGTGGCACAGGGTGGCATCCAGGTGGGTTTTGAAGAGCTCCAGAGTAGGAGACTCCACAACCTCCCTGGGCAGCCTGTTCCACTGCTCTGTCACCCTAACAGTAAAGAAGTTGCTCCTCACCTGGAGACGGAACTTCTTGTGCTTCAGCTTGTGGCCATTACCCCTCGTCCTATCGCTGGCCACCGCTGGCTACCAGCTGGCCACCACCTACCATTTTATGTAGTACAGTTAAAATTTCTGTATTGCAGAAAGTGGGAGAAGAAACAAGAACTGATGCTATACAAGTAGGCCCCTTAAAAGTAGTTTAGTTGATATAAAAGTTAATACACATGAGAACCGAGAAGGGGTGCTGTTTCTTTGGAGATCTGCCTCTTTCAAGTCTTTGTGTCTTTTAGCATTACGCACTTGTTTCTACTTAGGAGAACGCACTATTTGTGATATATGTTTTAATTTATCCTAGTTCATTTGTCAGGCCTGAAAAATCTATAGTGTTACTTCGGTTGCCTGGAAAGCTTCTCCAAACTACTTAAACCTCCCCACATTTCTCTTCTCATTTGGTCCAACACAAAGACAAATTAGTATTATCCTAAAACCTACATATATTACAATAATAGACAAAAAACATCCTAACACTGGAAGCCATTATTATTTTTTAACATAAAGATAGTACTTAAAAAAAGAGTATCACTGCAGAAGGTATTGCAAGACTCCAGCCTTGTAAAACCCACAACCCTTGTGGTTTTACAATCCTCGATGCACCTAATTCATAAAGACAGCAGTTAAGAAACACATTCCTGTGGGGGCTTGTGTAACAATATTCAGAGAATTGTAGCTAACAAAGGCTAGTACACAAAAATAGCCAACAAGTTGATCACAAGCCCTGTGATGCAGCAAACTGCACACAGAAACTTTCTCACACTTATGCAACAAGAAGAACTTGTGCCCAGAACAGTCTAAGTGACTCGACCAAGGGAGCTTTTTTTTTTTTTTTTTTTATTATTTGACCTAAAACTAATAAATAATTCTTTTAAAAACATCTTGAGTTTAAGTTTAAAGCCTCAAAACCATTTCACCATTTACTATTTCAACAGTCCAAGAAGGAGGAGAGGAAATAAGTTTAATTACTAAGACAGGATTACAAGTGACCCAAGCTCTGTCATCCACTATCACAACACTCCTTTTACACCTCACACTGTACTAACCAGTAACAGCACTCAGAACTCATCAGATGACTTAATGAAAAACTTTTTTTAGGACAACTTCCAGATACTTTGATGTCAAAAAAAATCCTTTTTTTGTTCTTTCTTCTGTCAGCATTTTCCTTAAGCAAGGGCAGGCCCGAACCTATCCCCACACAACCAGACCACCAATATCCACAACACCAGGGCCCGATTCCGCAGTGGGAGCTGCACGCGGCACCAGAAACCCACGACATGACCAGGAACGTCTACCTGAGCTCGCCCAGCTCCCATCGGGGCCCTCCTCGCTGTCCGCACGCCTCCAGAAGTAGGAGAGTGTCTTTGAGAGGAGGCCGAGCATGGCGCACAGGACCCCCACCACAAAGAGAACAAAGCCACCGAGCACGCCACGCTCCTAACGGGCACGCTGCTAACCGCCACCACCGCCAACGGCCGCCCTTCAAGAGCCGCGAGGCTGCCGGCCAATCAGGCGGCTCGCTCCTGGTCACGTGAGCTCCTCCCCCACCCCCCGGGGGGCGGGAGACGTTAATTAACGGCCAACGTGGCCGTTTGTCCCGTGCACGCGAGGCGCTTTCCCGCCTGCGGCGTGGGGGGGGTTCCGGGCGGGGTTAGCGGGATGGCGGCCGTGGAGGGGGAAGAGACCCATGGTTTATCCCTGGTAAACGTGTCACAGCCCCGCCGCGGGCAGGCTGGTTTGTACCCCCATCTCTGTATCCAGTTCTGGAGTGAATTAAGTTTTTCCAAAATACTCGTGGCATTTAAAAGGCTTTCAAGGCAATATTCTTAAAATACTTGGAACTTGCCAGCAACAGATTTCTCCTTAGCTTTGTGCCCCAGCTGTGTAAATCCATGGAGAGCGTGTTTTGGTCTGCAGGAGTGGATCTGGTGAAGGATAAGGAAGCAGCAAGGCTGGGCAAAGAGCCTGATCATGAGTGTGTGCTGCTTGTGGCTATCTAGGCTGCCACGCTCCCCCAAAACCCTAAGGATCAAAATCGCCTAGACAGGAAAGACAGATATTTAGTTGGGATTTTATTACGTTCATAGAAATATTTTGTATTTTTAAAAGTAATAAATGCCTAGGGCAAATACTGAATGAGCCTGTTGGAACTCTTCAGGTGATGATTCCTGTGAAAGACGACAAATGCAAAAGAAATTCATACTATACCAGAGGATTCATCTCCTCTGGAATCCCTGGGAAGCTACTTGGCCTACATTTTGGTCCTTGGTCAGTTGACTCCCCCAGGTATAAGCTGAGAACGAAGAGCTTTTTAGGAATCGGTGCTAGAAAAGCAAATACTTCATAGAGTCAAGTTTTTCAAAGTAAAAATGGAACACAGGCAGTGAATTAGAATAGTGTTATAAGATATTGTGAAAGAATGCTCTGGTAATGTAGCTTTTGAGAGCTCAACAAAAGAATAAAGTGTTAGTATGGTAAAATTAAATGTACCCAACCTCAGGTGTGGTATTTAGATACAAGAATATTGCCATGAGTCTGGATTTATTTATTTATTTATTTTTTTGTAAATGCCCTATTAAGTACTAATATAACCCTAAAAAGTAAACTTGTGTAACTTTTATTGTGTTGTCCCTTGGCAGGTCAGATGTAATTGTCAGGTTTTATCTTCCATGGTTACTAGGGGGTTGCTGTACGGCCAAGGCTATTGCATGACTCAGTGACTGCAGCAGCCTGAGCTGGTTCCTTTCCAGTTCTTGCTTAAAGGTGAGAAGTTCTTTGTAGCCTCTCTTCATAAGCCTGTTTGATTTGTCTTCCCTTGACATCTCCTTTTGACCTAACTTAGAATAAAAATACTTGATTTGTAAAGCCTTTTCAGAGGCCTGTGATGTTCTGTTAGCATTACTGCATTATTCACTGCATTCTTTGCGCAGATTTTCTATGTGCCTTTTAGTATTAGAATCTTTTTACTGTTTGTATCGCACCTAGTGTACACGGTCTTGGCTGCTGACTTTGGCTTCTGACTACCAAATCTTCCCTTGTTTTGTGTACATACAAAAATGATGAAGTCCTTTTAGGATTCAGAATGATGAAATTAAGGAAACCTAAAATAAGGGCCCCAAAGGAGTTTCTGAGTGGAAAATGAACTGCGCCGTTTGAGTGGTTTCTATTGAAAGTGCTGCCAAGCGCAGCGGGTACAGTAATCACATGGTGAGACTGTGCAAAAGGAAAGCAGCAAATACTGCGAAGTGCCGAGGCAAGGGGGAAAAAGGAAAAGGCAAATACTGCAAAGTGAAAAGGAAATGCTGAGAAGTGCAGAGGCGCAGGGGAAGAAGGTATCTCACCTAAGCAGAGGAAATCCTGCAGTGAGACTCTTGATGGAGGGGGCTTTGTGGTACGGGGCCAGCTGGAAGGTGTGGGTGCCTCATGGTGCCTGAGCCCTGCTCTCTTCAGGGAAGCAGGGCTCGAGATTCTTTTTACTTAGAGAGATGAAACCAAATAAATGCCTGAGTATCTCACCAATTCTTCTAAAAAAATGATGTCCCTAAATTGATTACAACAGGCATAAGAAATAAAATGCGATCCTGTTTTCTATCTACTGTAAATCCTGTCAGAGCAAACTGAGCATTCACAGAAAAAGATGTGAAGTATCAGTCATTTTCCATTAATATATAATATTAAAAAGGATGCACATGATGGAAGTATCTGGGCTATACTTTTCCATGAACAAAGAAGATGAGAATAGCTAAATTATTTTAAGCTTTGTCGGGTTATGAAGTTTCTTTTAAATTTGTTTTTATTACATTCTACAGCTATGTGCAGTGCATGATTAATTTCTGTGTTCCAATCTGTTCAAACAACTGTAACATTTTAATATTTTTTCAGTATTGGCTGGTAGTTTGAAAAGGAAATAGTCTACAGTTGGTACAAATTGAAAAGCAAACTTTAGAAGGTGGTGCTCTTTGGAGTACTGAAGATTTAATTGTGTCTTGATTACAACAGCCTTTAAAGTGTACACAAAAGAGCCGGTCATTGCTGCAGTTGTCAGGATGCCAACACCTTCAAGATACAAGCATTCTTTTATTTTTTGTTGCCTAATCAGCAGCAGGACAGGATCCAGTGTGCAATGGTCATTGCACGTCACTGCTGCCTGCAGGATTTTAAATACTATGTTCGGTCATCATGGTGTTCTGTAAATGTTAGTACAATTCAAGTTTGCAGGCTTTATCTGAACCTTCTAGACGTCTGGAGTTAATAGAAAAAGATGTTCTAGAATTCTACAGTGAAATAGATAACTCGTCACTGGTATCTAACTTACTTGTTGGGATACTTGAAAGTTTTTTTCTGTAGTTAAAATACTGCATTTTCAAGTATTTCTTTCTTCTCTTTGAAACAAGAACCAGAGTGTTAGTGTCTTCAGCGGCTGTTATAATAACTGCTGAGAAGGAGTTTATTTAAATAGCCAATTAGAGAGTAGCACTCAATTATTAAAGAGATTTGAAACATTTTTAATTTGTTAGTCTGATTTGGAAGCATTCTTAAGAATGTAGTACAGTCATTTTCTAGTGTGTTCTGTTAATTAAAATTCAGGAGGCATTTTCCTGTTCCCTGGCTTAACTCAAGTTTTTGCTGTGCTTTTGTTCAATATATGAATAGATGTTGCTCGAAGCCAAAGTGTAAGGGAGAACTTTTCAAAGGCTGCCTGACTCTCTGAACGGTGAGAATATCACCAAGTGTACGGGCAGCTATTTTCACAAGGCTGTTTTAAAGTGGCAGCTACCTTTTCAGTTGAAGGTAAGCATGAGGGGTTTTGACTGTTGAAAATTGTGCTATAACTTTAATATAACTGATTTCTCAAGGTATTTGGAGAAATTAGCGAGCAGTGATATGAACAGAAACAGAGCTAAGGGAGTGAGTGAAATGCTTGACACTAGGTGCTTTTGGAAAAACGAGATCTGCTGTAGCTGAGTTACTGTGAGTATATTAGTTTATCTGTGTCTTAGTGAAGTGGATCATTTTAGATGTCTAATAACAAATGTTAAATCAAATAAAAGCCCAATAAAGTACAGTTAAAAGTCCTAACAAGAAAAGAATGCTTTGGTTGCAGAGTAATCCCCAAATTAAGCATTTGAGTCTTAGAATTTTAGTGAAAAGTTCCAACTTTTTAATATCCAGATATATTTCTTAAATCTTCGTCTATTGAAGTATCATAGATAGCAAACTTTATTCTTTTGGTATTCATACTAAATTATTATGAACTGTAGCTATAGAATGTTTTGTGCTTGTGTGCAAGTCAACTGCTAGTACGCTTATCTATGAAATGTACTGTGAAATGTAAATGCAGTTGAATACTAATTATAACTTGTATTTGCCGTGTCCTGCATAGACTTGAAAAACAGTTTAGCACGAATCTAAGTGTGAAGAAACTAAATTATACTTTTAATCTTTCTACATCATTTGCTTTGCCCATGATTATTATCATTTAATTACCTTTGTGAAGTGTTATGACCAGGGAAGACGGTTACAGAGAAGAATTTAGCTATGACAGGATGCCAACTTTGGAGCGTGGAAAACAAGAGAATGGAAATTATGTCCCCGATATTAAATCTAGTGATCTTCAGCTATCAAAGCGGCTACATCCTTGTTTTATTTATAGAACGTGGATCTTCTCTTTGCTGATGGGAGTGAGTACTTTAAATCGTATTAAATTTTAGAATTTCAGTACTTAGAAATCTGCCCTCTTTCAAATTACTTGCTGAATAACAATTTCATTATTGGTAGTGTTGAATATAAACATTAGTACAGAATGGAACACGTTTAGCAAATAGAAAATGTTACACTTGGCTAATGGTAAATTTTGAATAATTATATATTTGTCAAATAGTCTATCTGAGAGATGAATTTATCCTTACAATTAATTTTACAGCATAAACAGAGTGGTAAGATATCACCACATATGTATGTAGGCACATCACCTTTTTTGTGAGGCAGCCTGATCCTGTGGCTTCTTTTAATATATTTTTAACTATTAAAAGATAGTTTGCTTGCCCTAATAACGTTTTAGCATTAAAACGATGATATTTAATTACTGCTTCTTTCTCTGCTTGATATTCATGATAATGATGTAATTTTTTTATGTCACTGCTAGCATAGTAGAGCACTGGTCTTGCATGTGGACCATATTCTTCTTCACGTTCTGGCCCATGATAATTAAAGCATAATACAGCAATAATGGCTTTTTTCCCCTTCCATTTTCGGTTAGCCTGTGTATTTTACAGAATAATTTTTACAAGAGCTGAAAACGTTTATTTCAGCTTAACTACAGTAAATACTTATTTTTGCCTAATGAATGAAATCCCTGTCTGGCTTTGATAGAAACTTCTGACATCTTTTCCCCTTTATGAAAACAAGATTTGCTTGAGAATCTGGATTTTCCTTTAGATATACTATTAAAAGAAGAGGTAACTTTCTTGGCTTTAAATCTTTCCAGAGACTGTCAAACTTAACTGTCAAAAAGGATAACTCTTTAATTAGATCTTTCTTTTTTTACCCAGTTTTGCATGATTAGGCATTATTTGGGATTAATGTTCATTTGCTGAAATTGTGTTGTCAAGAAGTATGAATTTTCTAACAAATCAACCTGATAAATTTCAATTAGACAATATTAACCCCAAATATTGAGACTAATAATAAAGAGCCCCTTCTCTTTCAATTCATCTGAAACAGAGGTCCAGAAAGGAAAGTCTGTGTGCTAAGGAACAGAAGTTACATTGTGAACAAATCTGTAATGGTTCAGGGAGCAGTTGCAGACCATAGGGTGACATCCAAGTGTCTGCTGCTTGTTCCATAACCACTCTCAGCACAGACCATTCTGGTGCAGGAATAGTTCAATATGCCCAAGCACAGTTTCAAGCTGCCTTTTATAAATATTGTTACTGCAGAGTGTCAGAGTTCTCCCTATGTATATTTGTGTGTTTATACATGCATATACACTATTATAATTCTCTCTCATCCCTCTTTTGAAGGGACTTTTAAAAGACCTGGATAATGTTACATGAAAAAGACTAAATAAACAAAAGAGCCATTCTGTTTCTTACTTACCTCAACTCCTTCCAAAAATGTCTACTCAAACAAAAAACAAGAAGAAAAATATTAGTAAAATATATTTGATATTTAATATTGAGAATGTAGTTCTGATAATTATAGATTAACAGAATGGTTAGCAAAGGAAGCAGCAGGAGTCAACACTTACGGATGCATCAGTATCCTAGCTGTCCTTTTGCATAATGAATGTTTGCAGAACCAAGTGAGGTTTCTTTAAGGAACCTTAAGTGAGGTTTCTGAAACTGGTTCTGAACTGTCAGAAATTATCTTTTTAGTATTTAATTAGCTGTTTGCCAAATTGGTACACAGTACCACCATACACATTCAAACACACTTGTATTGTGCAATGTTAAGTCTTGATAGCCAGCAAGGCATGTTCTTCAGAACTCAATGTATTTGATATTTTGCTTCAGTTTTTTTCATATGAAGACAGTACTGTTAATGTTCAACAGTAGCTTGTTTTGAAAGGAATTATTGATTTCCATCTGAAAGGAATTATTAATTTCCATCTGACTAGCTGCTCTTTTAACATCATTTTAATTCATATTAATTTGCGTTATTTGTTGCTTTGCAGACTTGCCTCCTTATTACTTCTGGATTTTCACTATATCTGGGAAATATTTTTCCATCTGAAATGGATTATTTACGTTGTGCAGCAGGTTCAGTAAGCATTCTTAATTATTTGCTGTGACTTTTTGACAACAAAACCATAATAAACATATTTTCCATTGTCTTTTTAGTACTATTTTTTTCATGGAAGATTTAATTTTATTTAACAGTTCATTAATGAATTTTCATCGCATCATTAAGGGAATTACAGTTGTCATAGCTAGTGGTCAGTTAACATGATCACAGTAGGCAGTCATCTATCCGTAGCTTCCAGTAGTGTTTCTATTCCCTATTTTAAGAAAATTTGCATTGCTACATACTTGTGGATTTTCTTGACTAACTGCTATCAGAATGTATTTCAAACACATCTGCTCTTCAGTGTGCTTTACCATAATATCCAAGTATGAAAGCATCCTAAAAAAGTTCTCTTAAATATTCTTTTCTTAGTTTAGTATATATTAAAGTTGTCTTGTATTTTAAAATTCCCATAATTTTTACTTTTTATTTGGTAATTTTTTTTGTCTTACTCTATTACATAAGCCTAACCCTCTCTTCAGATCTCTGTAGATGAGATAAATCTGATGTAATTGCTTTGTATGTGACAAGATTCTGATGTCTCTTTGGTATTTTGGCAACGGTACTTGCAAGTCTGCTTTAGGTAAGGTGCAAGAGAGGTAATTTACTTTGAACACTGTGCCAGCAGTTGAGCAGTTGCCTGTGTTTCTTTTAGAGGTATTATTAGTAAAGTTGAACTAACTTTTAAAGTTAATGCCTTCATTGATCTATTATGATTTGAATTATTAGTGTCATTATTCAGATGTGTCTTTTTCTGCCTTCAAAATCTTGCCTTCTGAACTTTACAGATTTTCTGTATTCTTGCAGAATTTTCACAGATCTTACAGGGGCAGAAGGTTAGGTGATAAATCACCTCTATGTTCGTGGTGAATGGGTCAGTACGGGCAGGACTGAGTTCTACCTGGGTGTGTGACTGTGAGCAAGGTGTCCTAACTCCTACAAAAAACAACGGAGATGATATAGCCAGAATAGCTTAGAATACAGCTGTATCTAAGTGTCTATTAAATATCTAGTTAGAATGGACTGACATGCTGTCTGGGTTTTTGACCATCTTGACTGCATGGGATTCAGTTGTAATTTAGTCATGTTGTGTTTGAGATATTCCAGGGTATTTAGGATCTATATATTAGTTTTAATAATGTTAAATATAGATAGGTTAAGTGTTGAGGAAGTGCGGCTAAGGATTTTAGATGTAGATATTAATCTAATCATATTGGTTCTGTTGTTAAGCTGCCAATGCTTAGATATGAAAAAAAAAAGTGAACTGCAGTATTTGTTACAGAATTAATTCTTAAATGTGGAAATATTTTAAATATATTTACTGAATTTTTGTTTAGCTCAAAAGATTGTTGCAACATTATATATTTCTGTAAGATAGAGTTGGCTCTATACAGTACAACTTGCTGAAGATCTAGCTCTGCTCTGAAGTGTATATACAGTTAGATTAGTTACAGCAGATTAGTTTTACACAATTCTTCAGAACCGTACTATTGTGGAAATTGCCCCAAATTTAGCTTAAATAACCTTGACATTGTCTTTTTAAAGTGTAGAGGCTGAGTATAGTCAGAGTTACATTTTCGAGTCCTGCCTTTGCACTGCAGATCTGCTAGAGTTGATCAGAATTAACAAAGACGTAAAATGCCTCATGAAAGGGTCATTGTGCTAGGTAGCTAGTCAAAACTGAGGGGTATGGAGAGCTCCTTTAAAATGCTTGTAATCTTCAAATGTAGTTTGAAGTAGACAGTAGAGACCTCTTTTTTTTTTTCTTTTCAGAATTTCTGATCTTTTGCTTAAGTTATTAAATTACAGTATGTAACCATAATTAATTAAAATCATATATGTAAATCTATAAAATATTTTTGCAGAATATTCTACAAGTCTTTTCTTAATTTTTCTAGTGTGTTCCCTCAGCTGTTGTGAGCTTTGCTATAGCAAGAAATAAAATTAATGTGGTAAGCGGAAGATTTTTATTGTCTATTTTACCCTTTTTTCCCCTGTATGTAAAATGAGAAAGAAACATATTTGAAATTGCTTTTCAGATACCCAATTTTCAGATTCTGTTCGTCTCTACATTTGCTGTTACAACAACATGCTTAATTTGGTTTGGATGCAAACTTGTTTTCAATCCATCAGCTATAAATGTAAGTCACTAAGGCAACTACTAACCAATCTCCATTTGTCCTTGTAGAAAAATGTATAGATCATGTGTGATTACAGTGTTGTTAATACAGCAGTGCAAAGAGGTTGTCTAGCAGTAATTGTCTCATCTGAATAAGGCAGGACTGAAAAGTGGCGATCAGAAGGAAAAGGGTAAAAGATGCACAGTACAGCCAGCAGAGGAGATTAACATGGAAATGATTTTGCTAGCTAGTTTAGAGGAGATTAGTGCAGAGATGGTTTTCCTGCCTTTTCCAGAAGTTGTCTATAAATCCAAAACAGAAATTAGATATTCCTATGTGATCCGGTTGATTTGTCTGTGGATTAGCTTGTTGTTAGGGTTTAATTATGTGAAATGAGAAAACATCCCAACCAGTGGTACTTTTAGGACATTTCGTCTTCAGTTTAATACAGACTTATTTAATGGATAGTTTTAATTTTCACAGACATTTTTCCCTTATACCAGCACAATGTGAAATACACTGTTATGTTATCTGAAGCACACATATTTAATGCTGAGAAAAGTTGTGTATTTTTGAGTCACAACCTTCTAAAATTTCTTTCTGGTTGCCTGAACCAAGCAGTAAATATGCAGCTTTGTTTTTGTCTGTGATAAAAATGTTTTGAGAGCTGTATACAGTTGAGCCCCTGTAGGTCCTATGTGTTTCTTGGTTTACACAAGCCACAGTTCTCTGCACAGCCTTTGCTGGTTTTTGCTAGTTATAGCAGTTTCCTCATGTCTTTTTTCCCCCTGAGTGTCTTAGGCTTTCAGGACTCAGTGATAAGCCAGGATATAGGCATATTGGCTTCATCAGTTTTACCTTTGCTGTGTAGGGAGTTGAAATGTTAGAAACCAGTCCTAAATTCTGAGAGAAGTATGTCTGGAGAAAAATCAGGCTCTTTCCATTGCCTTTCCTTAGTAAGCAAGCCCAGCACTTGTCAGGGTAGTGGAGGGCTATGTCTGCCCAGGAAGGATAGGCCTGAGGGAGTCATTTTGCTGCTGCAGTGGATTATTTTGTTGTGATCTCCTGTGACAAAATTAATTTTGCTTATGCTTGAAGGAGCTGTGAGCTGATCCAGTACTTAAGAACATTAGTTGCATTCTTTTGAAATGTTTTCCCTTCAGAGTAGTTTTTAGCTTGCTTGAAAATGTATATTACTGTATTATTAAATGTTAAAAGCCTTTGTATTTTCAAGACAAACCAAACCATTTGGAAAAAGAGATTATATTAGGATTAGAAAAGTGTAGCTATCAAACATGAAATTTATAGCAAGAATAATTAAATTCTGCATTTGTCAAATGGTGGTGATCTACGATAATATCCAGAAAACACTTTTTTTTTTTTTTTTTTATTTTCATACTTTCCACATACCTGTTTTATGTTGCTACTATGATCTAGATCACTGGGTAAAGTCAGAATAACCAGGTATGCAAAGCTGTCTTTGAAACCTTCTTGTACCTTGTTATCATAATGTAACTCTTAGTGCTGACATGCTTTCCTTTTGGAAGAATACCATTATACTGAAGTAGTCTTGCTGTTTGGCAGCGCCCTTGTACAGCTATTTTCCATTACCCATGTGGTGTAAACAACATGTGGAATGCCATCCCTTTAAATGCTCTTCCATCATCGTTTTTTTTTTTTTTCTTTTCCTTCCCATGGGAAAGTGCGTAAGAAAACCATATTGGCTTTGATGTGAAATCATTGCCAGTAATTAGAAAAGCAGTGAAGCTCTTTTTAAAAAACAAAAACAAAAAACCCCAAACCCAAACTATGTAAGTAGGGAAATTACTATTTTTTAATAAAAATACACTGTTAGAGAGGACCTGGTAATTCTTGGTCAGCAGTGCTCATGGTGATAGGTAACTTTACAGAATTTCCTATGTGGATAAATGCAATTCAAAATAAAAGCCACATACTGGACTGTGATTGTATTAGACAATTTGATTAGTGTAGAGAAAATAGGAAACTTTCAAAGTGTGAAGGATGTAAACTGCCCGCTGCTGCCACCCTCTTTCTTCCCAGCCCTCACAGTAGGAAGCCTGGTTGGTGGGTAAGAAGGAGCATTTAGAAATTGAACCTTGTGTGGGCTGGTTACTGCAGCTAAAGGAGCCTAGACCCTGAAGGGTATTCAGAGTAAATCCAAATTAAGTCCATGCATTTAATTGTCTCTGTGTGAATTAAGTGCCTGTACTTCCACTGTAGTGGAAATGTTCCTGTGCCTGAGACCCAGAAACCCAAATCCACGGTCCTGTTCACCTCAAAGTAGATGCCTAGGGCAGGATTCAGTGGCCATAGATATTTCTCTTCGTTTTATGGGGTGTGACGTATTCTTTGTGCTACTGTGGACACCTGGCAGTCTGCTGTAAGCCCCATGTCATACATTTATGTATCCTTACATTTATGCAAGCATATGCAGTATGTTTGGGTATCTCAAATGGCATCCTAAGCCTGTGTTACAGTGCTTATAAGCTTATAAGTGCTTATAACTCCAGTGTTTATAAACTTAATCCTGTCCCTAGAGACTGGTTGGCTGAATAGCTTTTGGAAGGTCCCTTCACTGACTGCGTCGTCTAGCTCTCCATGGAATGGAATGACAGCTTAGACATCTTGGCTTCCTATAGGTACTGTAATGTGCCTAATTTAGGTGGTTAATGTAAAGTGTCTGCCACCATTAGCTGTGCCCTAACTTATCCTACCTGGCAGGTACCTGCCTGCCTGCCTGATGTCCGGGGAGGACATCAGTCTCCTGTTGGTCCTCTGAGTATGTCAGACGTATGGAGATGCCACAGTATCTGTAGCATGTCTCAGATGGTACTAATGTACATGTTAATGTACATGCAACTAAATAGAACTTGAATTTAGTTCAAGATTAAATATTTTCTACTTTTCATACATTTCCAAGGTACCGTATGTGGTCCTTATTCAAAGCAAATTGGATTCAAGTAGTGATGCTCTACTACTTTTTACCCAGTAACACTGCATATCCATTGCCATGGAGAAAGATTAGGACCACAACTTACTTGATTCTCTTTATCCAGAAATTGAATTGATACAAGCAAGTGGTAGTTAAAATGCAAATTTTCTTTACTTCTTGAAAATCTAACATATTTTCCTCCATTATGAATGGCCTAGAAAGATGGTTACTTCTATTTTTTGCTGTATTACTGTTTAAAAATGAAAAAAAAAACCTGAAGATGATCCTTTCACTTTGGTTCAGGGCTGTTGAAGTATTTTTATAAAAGGAAGGTCCTATCTGATATTTTGGATATGTCACATGAAAAAAAAAATATTGTAACAATATCTGGACCCAAACTTATGTGTCTACTTGGTGCTGCACTGTACAGTGTAGCTTTGCCAGCCTATGTCAGAACCAGAAATTTGAGTCAAAACACATTGAATTTGACATCTGAATTCTGGGAATTTTCAGGCTAGATTAAGTTGTTCTGCAGGCCACATGTTTGAGACCCCTGCTTTTGCCAAATAATTTTCACCATTGTGACCTTCATTGCTGTTGTGGATCTAGCAAAACTGCACAGTCCATCATCTGCTATGAGGTCCATAGTTCTCATAGACATTCCTGAGATGGACAAATTTCAGTGCCCCCAAAGGCTCTCAGATCTGTAAGATCTTTTTCAAAAAACTTGTGCTGCAAGACATATGCTAGAGAAGAACTGCAGATTTGATCTTTAATCCTGACATGAGGGAACAATATCTTTCTGTTCCAAATCGTTGAGCAATGGCTTGCTCTGATTGGATAGGCTCTGAAGGGGATGCAGCCTCCTGAAACTCCTGGTACTTTGCCCAATGGTCTGATCTAAGCACTAAGTGTCTCCTTGTGCTGCCAGTGAAAAAACATTCTGCTTCAGAAAACTTACCATGGGAAATCCAGTCTGCCTGACTCATGAGCATCTAGAACATGATTCAGGTCGCTTAAAGTAGTTGCACCCTTTTTTTCAGGTGATACAAAAATGAAAAGAAATGTAAAGTACTCAGATCATCAGCACTCTGCGAGGAGTATGAGCACAGATTCCATTTGCAATTGAATTGCTTGCAATGCATGCAATTCCCTGTTTCTTCTGATTGTGTTTGATTTGAGCACTAGTTGAATCCCGTTACACTCCTGGGATTGCACTGTAGGGTTTGGAAGCCTGTGGCCCTCCTTCCCTCCCAGCAGCTTGCCTTAATCGCTGGGCTTGCCACATGCTCTTGTTTGCCCTCTCTTGGGTCATCTCAATGGTTCATGGTTTGCTGCAATGCTCTAGTTTCACATGGGACGTTCTGCAGCAGAGTGAAAGAGCACAAAGCAGCTACCCTTCAGTGAGTAGGTACTCTCCTGGAAGACAGTAAGAAAACCTGCTTTAGTCACAGTATTTCTATAAATGAAATGAATGGCTCTTTCTCAGATTAGGCTTCTGAAGTTTTCTGTGCACAATTAAGGGTTGCCCTTGGGATTTACCAAGAATGAAGGAAACAGTTGAGCAATAAACCTTATTAATAGAAGTGTCTAAATGTCACAGAAAGTAGATCAACCGCTGGATCCATCTGGATCCCAATTCCTCTTATTTTTTAATGTGAAAGATTTAACTCATGTCTGGGATTCTGCTGACAGATAAATTTCAACTTGATTCTCCTTATTCTGCTGGAAATCTTCATGGCAACTACTGTGATCATTTCAGCTAGGTCTACTGAAGACTGCTGCGTCAGGAAGAAAGTAGGTACCCTTAAGAATGAAAACATTGTGGGTTTATTTGTTGTTGTTTTGCTTGTTTTTCTAAGTAACCATTAATAATACTAGACACTTGTAACTTGACAAGTTACTGAATACTCTAGTATAATTCCATATTTTGTGGTAAAACTAGCTTTGACCAATAACTAGAAGCACTATACTATACAGCAATACTCTCTTCAGGAGTGCCATGAGCCTTCTGCAAAGAGCAGCTTTGCAGTTACGCAGCACAGGGTTGTATGAATATCTTATGAACAGTTGTAGCAACTGTTTTATGTATACAAGAGCAAAGCTTCATGAAATACTAAAATGCAGTGACCTGTATGAATGCAAGTAATAATGTTTTGAATCCTTGGGTGGAGAAAGTATTCTTTACATGTAAAGATTTATTGGTATTAGTACAATGAATATTAGTTAATTTTCCGTTTATCTTTAATCAGAATTGCTGTCCCAAATCCTACTCCCTATTTTCTACCACAGTATACTTGCTTTACATAATTATGAAGCAAATATTTGTGCTATATCATCATGTATTTGAGTAGAAATAGTTTACTAGACTGAGTTGTGCAGAAAGCAGTGCCCTATTTCAGTTACTATTTGTGCCAGCAAAATCTGGAAGAATTGTGGAAAGCTGAGGGATACAGTGTGTTTTGAGATTTTGAAGGTGGAAAAGGGAAAAGATGATGATTGTCATTATTGAACAGTGGTCACATAATAACTAAACAGAAACTATATCATTGTCTTTTATTATGATGGATGTGGAAACTATATCAGTGAATCAATCAGTGGAAACTATCAGTAGAAACTATAATGGTTTGTGCAGGATATTAGAAGAAATTTACAGTTTTGCATACTTCTGGTCATGTTTTTTTCTTTTTTTATCCCTGTAGAATACTGCATATGACAATACCGCTGTTTTGAGCAATGTCAGCTTTCCAACTCGAATCCTGAAGTCATACTCTGTAAGAAAAACATTGTTTTCTTCCATAAGATCAGTTTGTTATCTTTCATGCTTCCAGGCAGTAAACTAATTTTAAGCCAAAGAAGTTCAGTGTGAGTAATAGCAAGAAGAACAGACTTAAAACAGAAATGTGAGATCTATCCTAAAAATCCTGTGAGATCTATCCTTTTATAGTAAGTATTGTAAGATAAATGATAACTGCCACGTACAGGAGAAAAGAGACTACTTAATGACTTGAGAATAAATAGTTTAAATAGTACTGTCTCTCAGTGGAGCTAATAAAGATGTTTGCATTTACCTTTACATTTGCAGAATATTTCCTGCATAGTTAATATCATAAGCGTATTTTTTTCTTCTTCCAGTGAGTCTATATACACAAAAAAATTAAATTTACTGTTCAAATACACTGTTAATAGTTTGTTTGCTCACACTGTTTCAGGTGATTGAGGTGATTATTGGAATTTCCTCAGTATTTGGTGGAATAATTGCCTTGAATATGGATGTTCTAGTCTCAGGTCCATATCTTTCAGTAACGTTCTTTTGGATCTTAGTTGCTGTAAGTAATGCAAAATGAACACCGTCTTTTAAAAGAATGTCTTTGATTTTATTTTTTTTCTCTCTAGCATGATATTTATTTGCCCCTTATATTAATCAAAAATTGCTTGTTAAAAAATAGACTTGATTATGCTTAATACTTTATGCAATATTCTTGTGCTATTTCAGTTCATGATACTTTGGTCCTTATATTCTGATAAATTTTTAGTCCTCAGTAATTTTAAACTAGATTAAGATTGATTTTATCACACTTTTTTTTTTGTCTTTTTAGTGCTTTCCAAGTGCTATTGCAAGCCATGTAGCTGCTGAATATCCAAGTAAATGTTTGGTAGGTGTCTAAAATCCTTGCATTTTGTTATTAGAGTGAAATAATATGAAAATGCCTTTCCCTTATAGTGAGCACCAGTCATATTTGTCCATTTGCTTTTAATTATTGTTACAAAACATAACAGAAATGTGTAGCACAAATGTAAGAGGGTATTCCTAAACAGAAATCCAGCAGGTCTTTTGGAGACTGAGTTCCATCAACTCCAGAAGAGAAGTCAAATGACTTTCTTTTGTATTGGTTCCTTGGTGAAGTTTTATATATTACTGTATGGAATAGACATAGCTCACGTGGTATTTCTGGAAGTGCTTTCATGCTCTGAGCTGAGGTGCCTACTCTTATATCTAGCATGTTATGAGAGGGAGCCTGAGGTAGGTATTTTCTTTTTCCCTCTCTTCCTTTCTTCCCTTTCCCTGCTGCTGTGAGCCATGTCTTTTGTAAAAGAAGAAAATCAGGTGTGCTGGCTGAAGTGGTCCTAGAGCATATTCTGACCAAAATCCTGATCTGTTTGACTGGCAACCAAGACTAAGAATGCTCAGTGTAGTGCAGTTATCCCTTGAGTCCCAGGTGTGTAATTAAGTCTCTGTAATTACAGTCATGCAAGCATACTTAAGTCAGTAACGATGCATGGCCACAACTGAAGTCAGAATTTTATCCTGTAAGGATGTTATTTGAATGAAAAATAGCCTGCTGTTGTATTGTAATAAGTTTGCCTCAAAGCACTTTAAAGCTATTTGCATAGTTATTTTTGGTTGTAAGCTTGTAATATCTGCTGTTAATTCTTATTATTTCATACAAACTGAAAAATAAATGATGCTTCTGTACCAGCTCACTGCATTTTGGGTATTGTTTCTCCATCTGCATATGAAAGACCCTTACAAGCAAATGAACAAAGCGAGTCATCCATGTTAAATGGAAAATGAAGTACAGAACAGTGTTTTGGTTAGCAAACTTAATTTATTCGAACTTGTGCTTCTTACAGTGGTTAGATCTTAAATTTTGCCTTGCTTGATTTTAGTTGGGTATTTCTGTGATGTTTGCTGCAAGCACCTACAGCTCGCAGACAAAAAGATGCTACTTCTTTCTCTTGTTTAACATTTATTATCTTATTTTAAATAGGTCGAGGTCCTGATCGCCATCAGCAGCGTCACCTCTCCATTGCTGTTCACAGCTTCAGCATACTTATCCTTCAGTATCATACAGGTGGTTGACATCTTTAAAAACTACCCACCTGCTGCTCAAGTATGTATTTTTATGCTACTGAAAAATTAATATCTACCATTAAAGTAGGACGACAGAATGAATTAGGAAATATAAGGAGATAACCCAAATTTCAGTTTTAGTTCAAACTGAAAATTCAGCCCAAATTTAGGAAAAGTGAATAGAAGGGTGTGAAGTAGCGATGATAGTAACTGAGCATTGTTCTTTGATTTCACATAGTGTCTAGATTAATTGATTAAAGGAATATTCCCTTGAACATGGAGAAAACGAGCTGCTTTTTTTTTTTTTTTTTTCTTTTTCCTCCCATAAAGAAAAAGGACAGATACCCAGTTAAACCCACCAGCCTATGCAGGCAGCCAGGGCACCTCTCTGGGCTGTTGAGTGACTTCCTGTGCTGACCAGCGGGCTCTTGGTTGCTGTGTTGTAGAACTCTCCGATTCGAATGTTCTGCTTTTGTAAAATAAAGTTGGGACTTAAGTGTGTTCTCATACATTTACAGAGAGCTTTTGGATCATTATGGTAAAAACATGGTTTCTATGTAACCTAGTTATTTATTTATTCAAAAGGGGTGAGATGGAGTTCAATAGGATCTGATGGAATGTAAGAGCTTTCATTACAGTAGGAATTTGAATCTGACTCTCTTGTTCTAGGGAGTGTCCTGGTTCCTGAGGTATAGGAATCTCTTGTGTTTAGAACAAAATTCTATATTTTAGGTCCTCAATTCATGTTGAAGTTAGGTTTAAATTGTATTCTGAGGAAAAAATGAAATCTAGATACAACTATCAAGAATATAGGAGCAGGAAAAACAAAAAGTACATTTTTTTGGGGTTTTTTTTGTGGGTTTTTTTTTGACTGGCTGACAAATTATCTGTGTATTTATTTTCAGCAATCTTATGATGTCCTCTTGTTGCTTCTGATGCTGATGCTGCTGATTCAGGCATGCCTTACTATTGGCACTGTCATACAGTGTGTGAATTACAAGACAAAAATGAAATTGTATGATTCATCATGGACAACTTCACAGGTTAAGAAACCGGAATACAGAACAACAGAGGTACATGTTTTATTGCCTCAAAAATTAAGAAAAAAAATCTTGTTTAAAACATTTTTTGCCCTGTCTGGTGTTGGTGTTATTTCAGGTCATGATTAAAAGCTGTCCCATAAAAAACGTGAAGATGTTAATGCAGTAATGAATTTCATAATGAACAGAGTAGTATTTGGTTTGTTAAATGTTAACTGGGATGTGGTAAGTGCTGTTATGAGGGGAAAAAAAAACCAGTTGTAAGTGAAAAGCTGCCTTTGTTCTGATTATTTAGACTCCCAGTTATCGATGAGGACCATTGTTGTGCTAAGGTAAAGTCATAGTCCTGCCCACGAGGGTGCAGATTCTTCATAGCTGTTGATTTATCACTATAAAGTGATGGATACACAAGGTGATGGCACCCGCATGTCCTCATGACAAGGTGGACATCTGTCAAGACAGGAATGGGCTTAATCTTCTAATGCAAGCAGAAGTTTTGAGCTATGAAATGGGAATGCTAAATATTTGACGTTTCTAAGACCTACTCCTGGGGAGTGAGTTACTGTGTAAGTTCTCTAAACTGAGTGGAAAATCTTTGAACACAGAGGATAGGAACGACTCCACTTGGCCATGTGCATGAGTGACTGCCTGTGCCTGATGGTGTGAGCTGGTGAGCAGAGGGGTTGCCCGTTCTCTCCATGTCCTAACTACACCTTTGGATCTTGAAGATCTGACTCACATCCTCCTTCTCCTTGCTGCACTTGTATGTTAGGTGACTAATTTCGCGAGTGTGTGTCCTAAGAATTCCTTTTATATAAAAGACGGAGCACAGCAGCACCTCCACAGCCACCAGTTACATTTTGACTATTGGTGGTGTCATGGCTGAATTGTTCTCTTCTAGGGATTTATATAAGGAAAATGTCTAGTTTGTAACGTGTTGGGGAACTAGATGTGATTTAAATGCTAAAATGAGCACTTAGCCCAGAAAGACTACACCTTTTAAAGAGTATTTTGTAGCATTTAGGCATGTAAATAATGTTATGAGTGACAATTGCAGTTTCTGTAGCTTCTCAGACCTCTGTTTTTCCTAGGCAGGACTATAGTTTGCTTGCAGGGACATGGGTAAATCCTACTGTACTTGCACAGTAGGTGATGACTTGTGATTTTGGAGTTAGGTATTTAGGGAGCTGCTAGGGTTTTGAGTCACATTTTTCACAAAAATCTTGAAAAAATGTTGTAACATCTTTAAAATGGGGATTTGGACAAATGTTATTAACTCAAATAACTGAATGCAAATTACATTATTAGAGCTATATATTATAAGTGCATATGGTACAATATGTGAAACTACACCATTTACAATGTATAGAATATTTTAACAGTTTACAATATAGGTAGTCCTATTTATATTCCCTTGGATTCTCAAATATTTCCTTGTTTGAACTTCAGTATTTGCATTGTTTCATGTTTCTATATGTCTGAAATTTGTTTTCTTTTAGGTTTCCAATAATACCTTAAAGGAGTTTGACAAAGATAAAGCCTGGAAAGCAGTTGTGGTGCAGATGGCCCAGTAGTTTGGATTCTCCAAATGCAGCTACTACAGTACAGTGCAGCAATACGACTGTTGAAATTGAGGCTTTGAAACTTTTCAGTTTATAAACAGCAATATAGTTACAGCAGTAGGAGCCAATGAATAATACAGTAAATAATGTATCTTTCTAATAATTTTGAAGTACACTGATAATATTTTTAACACCTCTGTCTTAACTGTAAAGGACTTAATTGCTGTTGATATCTGTGTCTTAGTGTTGCTTCAAAAGATTCCTTTGGAAACAAGGATGTTGTTTCCAACACATGGATTTATGCTGATAGCAAACTTTAAATAAATAAATATGACAATATGCAGTAGACTTCGTATATTTGCAAGAGTTTGTTATAACTGCAGTTGTGCAGTCAGTGCACTGATAAATGCTTTTGTAAAGTTGAGAGTACAAGTCATTGATATTTTTGCTTATACTTCACTTTTGTAGGAGTTGTAAAGTTGTTTTGCATCTCATTGCTTTTATATAAAATAAAAGACTTTGTTATGTTGTGGAAACTCAGAATGTGGTTTGACATCATAATTGGAGAGAAAAATTCTCTCCCATTAACCTTCCATTTCTGGACTCTTTCAAGGGAGAGAGGGGACCTGCTCTGAATAGCTAGCATAAAGCTAGGTGGCCAGACACAGAATCTACCAGCCAAGGCAAAAATAGCAGCAAACAAACAATACACCAAATAACAGAATATACTGATGATCTGAAGAAAGTATTTTCACTCATGAGCATGTGGGTTTAGGTATGTTGCTTTTCATACGTTTATTTTCCACATTATCTTCAGAACCTAAGAAAGTATTTGTACTTAACCAAGAGATATATGCCATACAGATTGTCTTTCCTCTTAGCTTAGTTACCTATATGAATATATGAATGAGTAGATCTAGGAGAATATAAGAATTTCCATGTTTTAATTTAAGTAAAGATGACTACTGACAAAGTGGGTTTGGGTTTTTTTTTGGGGGGAGGGGGGACAAGAGAGGGGGAGGTTGTGTATCTTTGAAAGATGATAGTCTGAGAAATTCACTCTTTAGTCTGAAGTAACCCAAACCCATTTCTCAGGGCATAGTGCAAAACTCATCTCTTCTTGTAGGCTTTTGGGTAGCAGATGTCAGATGAGAAACAGGTAGGTACAACATGGGGGTGGAGCACTTCAGGAATGCTACGATGTTTTGGGTTTGGAAATTCTGATATTTTAATATATGGTGGATACCCTTGCAAGTTTAGAGCAGTTCCTCTTAAGAGCATTTATACAGCAACCTCTCCATAAATATAAAACCTATGGTAATTTTGTAAAGGCTAAGATGTTGCCAGCTACAGATGCAGCTCCTATTTCCTTCAGTATTGGCAAATATACTGTCCTAATGGTGGTGCTCGAGTAAACAATCACAGAAGTATATTATTCTATTGAAAATCATAAAGACATAATGATAGGTCAGCCTAAAAATAAAAATTACATCCAAATATTCAACTTTTTTAAATGAAGGCTGGAAAAGGATGTAGATAGAATAAATTTTAAAGTTTCATCATGAAGCTTTGTAAAGGGAAAAGATTGAGAGTCATTTGTAGAGTATTTCTGACATGTTTTAAATGTTCCCCTTCTAAGAACATGTGCCCCTTCTAGTCCCCCTTCTAGTTTATATAGCTGCTGATTTTTTTTTTTTTTTTGTCAGGAATGATGAGAAAGGTGGTTGGTTAAATGTGGCTACTTAGCTAATACCAGGAGTTGAAGCCTCAGCTTAATAATTAAAAAACTAATTAAAATCCATACATTAATAAATCATGCAGAAGCATCTTCTGAAAAAGCAAATTTGATGATCCTCTGCCTTCCAACAGGAGAGGTAGGAACTGTTTCATGTGATCTTGTGCATCCCAGAGTAGGAAGCATCTTGCTGGGCTTTGCAGAAATGGGCGCTGTCAGTGCCCAGGCTCCAGTGGGCGAATCCCTCCTCAGCTGCCCATTAAAAGCCAGCAAAGCAAAAGAAACCTTTGCGGTTCAAGAAGATATTTTCTCCTCTGTGCTTCAGCAGGCAGGTTTCTTGCAGGAGCTCACCAGGGACAAGAACAGACCATTGACTATTTGTATTTTTAAATTGAGTTTTAACCTGCCTCATAAGGACATAGGAGGAGGCAAACTCTGCAGTTAGGTTATTAAGTCTCGCCTTTCGTGCTATTTTATGATATGTTACCTAGTTATGGTTAGATGGCGTACCTAATTTTGTTGGATCTAACTCCTATTGTAAACTTGGGCTTAAAATGCTTTAGATGCTCAGTTAGAATGAAAGATCTGGAAGAAATAGCAAACTGCCTGCACTACAACAGGAAAAGAGACTTTTCTGTACCCAAAGGGTCTTCCTTGTTAAAGGATGATGCATGCATGTGAGTTGTGAGTTTTTAGGAGTTTTCTAGATCTTTTCTACCACTCGTCCAGCAGCTGAGAGGTGAGGTTTTTCACAAGACACCTGAACGGATCTAATACTGTCCTGAGATGGATTGTGGTTTCTCTCCCTCTTCCCCTGTGCAAGCTGTAGCTGGTGTCTTATTAAGCTGTCAGAAAATTAATAGAAAAAATAATAAAAAAGAATGGGTTTCGGCTGATTTATTTGACACATTGAAAAGCCCTCTGTAAGACCTTGTATATGATTTTATTGGTGGTAGATTAAGTCAAAGAGTTTGACTTTTGCTTGAACTTCATCCCTTTCTCCCTATCATATCCCTTACCTATATTTTATCCCTCAACAATGTCAGATTTCCATTTCTCCCTTTTCTGATCTGAAAAGCAGACTCGTGGATGACTCATACCAGGAACTACAAAGTTTAAATGACTAAGTAGTTTATCTGTGTGTATTTCACTGTCTGATTGGAATTAAATGAATTTCTCAAATAAAGATTGCATAGATTGTGATCCATTTATTTTTTAAAATTTTTATTTCTGAAGATATTCTGTCAGATAAAAATAATAAAAAAATCCAAATAGTTTTGAAAAAAGAGTAGTCAGGCTACTTGGCACTTACTGGTTTGGTTTTACAATTATTTCCTTTTTTTTTTTTCACTGAGTGGGAAGTCCCTTGGGAAGAAAATATCTCTAGAAGGTGAATTTGGGATTATTTTTTCTCCCTAAACTGGTGGTAAGTGTTTAATGCTAATATGTAATATTTTACAATAAACTTTTTTACAGCCTCTACATTTATAGGGAAAAGAGCCAAAGAGGGAAGTAACAATGATAGAGCTAGATGTGCCATGATGACCCAGATTCATGCAAAAGGAAAACCAGACCTGCTAGCATTGAGTGATGAAGAAAGAAGTGAAGATGAAAATAGTTTGTATTGACCAATTAATTTCTATTAGATTTTATTAATTTCAAGTAATGAACATGAAATTTTGCCAAATATTACTGTTCATACTTTCTTTTTCAAGACAACAGAGGTCTCCCAGTATGAAATATCCCTATTTAATGATTATTGGAGCGTTCTTTAGAGTATTTTTTTAAAGTTTATTTCATATCTAAACTTTCTATTTATAGGTCAGGGTGATTCTTTATATGCTCCTTAGTGAACAGCCTATAATCCTGTGAATATAAACAGTTTGGGAAGAAAAAAGGCAAAACTGATAGACAAATTACTATTTTGAATATTGTCCATGGTAACATGTAGCCCTGCTTTCCTATCGGCCTTTTGTGACAGAGCAGGGATCATGACTTGATTTTAGCTGTCCCTGAGCTTGCCGTTTAGCCAATATTAATTATCCAAGATTATTATCAACTGCTCTGGATTTGTTTTCTAGACAGAGGCCTTGACTCAGGCCCTGTTCTGAACATCTATCATCTTAGCCAGCAGTCCTGGTTTGAATTATTCATGTTCTGCTGCTGCTCATTTACCCAGCCCTGTTCATGTTGATGGAAAGAGTCTCATCTAATTCAATATGGCTCAAGACCTTGGAGTCTTTGTGCTTATTCTGTGTTCTTTCCAACATCTGAGTTATATAAAAAGTTACATAAAAATAGAATGATTTTATCTGTATTATATAAGCAGTGAAGTTCATGACTCAATTGAGAAGAAAAAGATAGCATAAAAATCTTGATGTACTCCATACTGTCAGCTGTTACAACACACTTCTGATGCTTCAAACCTGTCTGCCTTAGAAAAACAAATATTCCCTCTGCTCCCACTTAACCCCATATAAAACCTTTATTCTAAAGATTATTTTTTTAAAAACTGTGTTGGTTTCCTTATTGAGATTACAAAGTGGCTCCACACGCCCTGTTCAGCTGTGAGGATGAGATGCTGTAGCACAGGACAGCAGATTTGGTGATATCTTAAGTCAACGCTGGTGCTGTCTGCAATATTTTCAAGCCCTTGGTTACTTTTAATCATAGATTCAGTTTGGTAGGATCTGTTACCCGAATTCCTTCTTTCTGGCTGGTACCTTGTTGCCTGTGCAGACACAATGACTTCCAGCTGCACCAGGAATGCAAACCCTAGCCTTCCATTAAAGATATTTCATCAGTTCTTAGTTTTGTGTTCTTTTGCTTTTTTTTCTTCTCTCCCATTTTAGCTAATTGTAAGTTGTGCTTACACTCAGAGTTGAATTATCTGCATTATATTATTATTATTTTTAAGTATGTATTTAATATATATATAATATTTAAATAGTAAAACCAAGTAAATAGATATAACCTCTGAACACTGAAATAAAACTTTCCTATGCAGCTTGTTGTTATTGTTAGATTATGATCGCTTTTTGTTTCTTCTGTAGGGATAACCCCTACAAATGTTCAAGAACTACTCTCCACCCCAAAACAAGACAAATATAAATTGGCAAGAATTCTAGCTAAAAAGGCGATCAAGGTATATAATGCTTGGTGTTTGATCTGTTTTTAATTGCATAGAAGTATGTACCTGCTAATATCTCCTATTTCTCTGAGCTTTAAGTTCTTAAAAGTATAGGTTATCTGCTAGAAAGTTTTGAAAATTTGTGGTTTTTTTCTTTTTTCTTTTTTCTTTTTTTTTTTAATTTGAGAGAAGATGTTGCTGCTATAAAGATTTGCCCCAAGATTATGCCTGCATGGTCATTCTGTGTTCAGTGGAAGATCACACGCTGTACTGTAACTCTAACTGCAACAACTACCAAAAATATTGAGTTATGTGGTAGTTTTTACCTGTCCTTGAACCAATGTTCATTAGAGAATAAATGAAAATGAATTAGACAACTTGAAAAGACAGTGACTGACATTATAAAGTAATGCATTTGCATCTAGCTGTGTGTATATGTAGCCCAACTTTGAATGGGGGTAACAGACTATTTTGTATTCCTTTGGACTATCCAGCAGCTTTTAGAGGAAGAAATTGATGCTGATTATCAGAGAACAACCAGCAGGACAGCCATCAGAATAGAGCATTTTTTTGTGTGTGTGTATGTGTGTCTGTTTAGTTGTAGGTCTTATTGATATATCACAAATAAATCTTTAATCTTTTCTTTCTCATTTTCAAAATATGCTTGCAATTTCAAAATCTGTTGATTCTGAAGTTAATTCTGATTTGAGCTTAACTCTGACATATATGTTCCCAAGCAAAAGTAAAGTCATATTTTTAAAAACACTAATGTTTATTGCTTTTTTGATATTTTTAGGAAAAGAAAATCTTTACTATCTGTGGATCGTACCCAGTGGTTCGTGACATTTTAAGAAAAAAAGGTTGGGTGGAGAAAAGGCTGCCTCATAGAAGTGGCTTGCAAGATGGTTCAATTGACCAGTCTTATAATTGTCATGAAAATGCTGGGAAGAATGGTAAGGTACCTCAACAACATGAGAAAATAGATTTGTATGGAAAATGTTCTGCTTCAGTACAGGTAGTTCTCATTAGCAGTGATGAACATGGAATGATTAACCACAACTTTCTTGTTCTGGCATTTTTATCTCCTTTCATGGCAAACACATCTCGGTTCTTCCTGTCCAGGGCAGCAAAACTCAGTTTTATCTGTGCTCTGAGATATTTTGTAACCTTAGGGCACACAGCTGCTGTTGTAAAATGCTTCAGGAACTGTCAGTCTTTTGTCTGTTTCTTAATCCTGTGAACTTTTCTCTAAGGAAAGAAAAATACCTCGCGGGAAGAAGAAACTTGCATCAACAGTTCAGATGACATTCATGATTTAATGGTAAGATAATATACCTATTTGCTTTCGATTTTGAAGCATTTTTTTAAACTACTTGTAAAATTTGTCATGACAACTGTTTATACAATTTTCTTGCTATAAAGGTTTTTTTTTTCCTGCTTTGCAGTCACACTAGGCCAAATTTTGCCAGAAATCAGAAATGTGGCACAGAGCATGACACAACTATTTGCCCTAAGGCTGGCAGGAAAGATTCCAGTAACTTTATATTTATTCTTGAAAGAAATTTCTCCCTATAACATGCAATGTTGTAGTCCAGCTGTTGCATATAAAAAATGTATTAACAAGGGCATGGAGCCTATGATGAAGCCAATAGCACATATTTGATGTAATTTAATTGATAACTACAGAGTTGATATTTAACGGTCAAAGATAGAAGACAGAAGTTCTTTGCACATCTTCTAGAAGTGAAAACTTCTTGTTCCCTGAGTTTAGGCAGAACCAAAAGGGTTTGTTTGATAATACCAACAATATGTAGACAATACAATAGACTATATTGTATTTTAAAAAATGTGCCTGTAATGTAAGGTAAACTGTTGCTGATGTGCAGGTTTTAGATGAGCTTCAGACTCATCTAAATTAGTGAGAAATAGCGAGAAGAGATGGTCTGAGTCCTTCAGATTATGTGTCTGGCTTGCATTTAACTCAGCTGATTACCACTTCAGGTGTCTGCCTTTTGAGAATGATGACGACTTGATGGCCTTGGCTTCATCTTTTAGGGAGCACTTTAATGTTGTATGGTTCAGGTAGATGGGATCTGTATGTAGACTAAATTAGGACTGTCCTTACAAGTGTGTATTGATACATGAGTAATCTCTGAACATGCTACATCTGGCAAGCTGAGCTTATCTGCTGCCAGCATTGGTTGCTCTGCAGTCTGGAGCGGGTCATCCATACAGGTGGGCTCTTTATGTACGTTACAAAGACCATCAACCAGTCCTTTGAAATATATATTCTCCTGTGCAAGTGATTGTAGTAGCGTAAATTTCTGTAGCTTTGCAAAGAAATAGTGTATACAGTTCTTTGGAGGCTAATATTGATGCATTTTTAGCAAATTCCATGGGCTTAAATCTATATGAACATAATACAAATTCTCTTTTTATACCAGTCTAGGATGGTGAAAAATGAAGAAGCCTCTTTGTTCTGGACCGTAAGAAAGGATGCTATTAATTGCCATGACTTGCATTGTGACCAAATGTTGAATCATTTTGCAAAAACCAGCTCCTTTACAACTAAAGTAAGTTTCTTGCTGAAGTCATATGGTCCCCAGCCTGCAGATGACAAGTACCTGTGCTTCTAGGTTTCATAGAGGCATATGCAAGGATCCAGGTTCTTTGCAAACTCACTCACCAGTAAGCGAGGTAAGGGTTTCCATGAATATGGGATCATACTCAACCTTGCCTTCAACGAGGGTGATTTTATTTTTCTTTATAATTAGTGACTATTGTAAAGGAGGACTGGACTTTTGCCATTCCTTGCAAAAGAAATACCAGTTTATTCAGCTGTAGTATGTGAAGCCCTAGTCTGTGATCAGATCTTTTTATTGGTATGGAGTCCATGCAGATAAAATTACAAATAATGTACAAATGTACAAATTACAAATCATGGGAAACTGTACATTTTGCTAAGCTCCTGACCTGGTCTTTGGATCTTTGAAAAGAAGGGAGAGTAAAAATAAGTTATTCTTATTTAAAGCTGTAATCATTTGTCAAAGGCAGTAATTTTTTTTTCCTTGAATACATATGTCACCATTTTGTGCTGAACTTGACTGTAAATTTTAGAGTTTATCCCAAATGTGCCTAAACTAGATTCCCATTTACACAAAGCAAAATGTGTTAAAGCTTTGCTGGGGTTTCAGGTAGCTTATTTGGATTTAGCTTCACAATGCTAAGTTGGCTCTATTGTTTGCCTTGGAAAATAGACACTCATTTAGGTGGTTAACTAATTTGCAATTTTAATGCCTCACAAACTATTTATGTAACAGCAGCAGAGAAATGAGGATGAATGGAAGAGAGCAGCAAGACTGGGATTAAAGGGAAGAGGGGTAGGAGGACTGCCAATTTCCTTTGTGGCAGCCAGCAGTTCAAATTGGCTAGTCTGTCTGATTGCAATTGATTATTTGGTTAATTGATTATATGATTATAATCAGAATACCAAAAACGATCCTTTTAGTCAAAATGTATGCTTTCCAAAATTGCCCATTTCAGTTTTGGTGAGTGTCAAACAATTTTTATATTCTTTTTCATTCAGGAGTACTATGGTATCATGGTGAAGTCAGAGCAAATGTGTGGAGTTGAATATATGTGTATAGATATAACATGGGTGTGTGTATAATATTGCTTTTTTTTTTTTTAAAGATTGGACTCTGTTTAAATTTGAGAAATTTACCCTGGTATGCTCAAGCAAACCCTCACACCTTCTTTCCCCGTTGCTATGGGATTTGCATGGAAGATGAAAAGCAGGATTTTATAGGTAAGTCATTTCTCATCATTTCTGTGCTCAGACAAGTGCTGCGATATTGTGTTCAACTAGGTCCAGAACACCCAGCATCTCCCAACACCAGATACTCCAGTTGCAGCCTTGCCAGGGCTGAGTAAGGGGAATGGGGGACCTCCCTGGGGAGGGACCATCACCTCCCTCGACCTGCTGGCAATGCTTGTCCTCGTGCAGCCCAGCATCCCATTGGCCTTCTTAGCCACAAGGGCCTTTTGGTGGCTCATGGTCAACTTGCCCACCAGGACTCCTAGGTCCTTTTCATGCAAACCTGCTTTCCTGCAGGTCAGTCCCCAGCCAGTACTGGTGCCTGGGATTAGGCATCAGTAAGGAAGGAAGGAGTTTGCCCTTCCCTTTGTTGAGCTTCATGAGGTTTCTCTCTGCCCACCTCTGCAGCCTGTCCAGGTCCCTCTGGAGGGCAGCACAGCCCTCTGGGATATCAGCCACTTCTCCAGGCTTCGTATCATCAGCGAATGTGCTAAGGGTGAGCTCAAGTTGAACTTGGCTGTACCCATTACAGTCACAGGGGGACACTGCTAACTACTGGCCTCCAACTACACTGCACCACTGAGCACAGCCCTCTAAGCTCTGCTCTTAAGCCAGCTCTCAACCACCTCACTGTCTGTGCATCTTCTCGTTGCCGGTGACAAGGGTATGGTGGAGAAGATTGGCTTTAAAGACATATTCCTTTCCTCCTCTAGCTTGGGATAAGAGAATGACATTTGCTACCTTCTGAAAGTGGGCTTTTAGTGCACAAAGTCTATACCTGATTTACTTTTTACAGAGCCTTTAAGGTAGATCAGCTAGTGGGTCATAATCTTAAACCATCTTTTTCTTCAAGAATGGAAACTTCCTTTTTTCTTTTCTAAAATTGTTATGCTGTTAATTGCACTCAAGCTGAAGGTAGCCATATGCTTTAAAGATAGGGCCTTTCTTTTGCAGTTTTCAAGGTAAGAGAGACTTCTTGCCAGTGAAAAATGTTGGTAGTATGGACAGGTTAGTAAACTGGGGAGCGAGGGGTGCATAAAAGATATTTTAGTTTAATAACTGAGGATGTATTTTAAGTAGTCTTATCTTGCTGCTGTTTTGTGCCATGGTAGATCCTGATACTTGACTAGAAATAAGGATTACAGAGACAAGCTGTAGAACATGTATTGCACTGGCAGTCTTATAAAATACATACTCTTGCCTTGGGCCTGTCTGACCTCATGTGCTCCATCAAGCAACCATCTGGATCAGTTAGGCACCGGGTTCTTTTTAAAGCTTTGGCCAGAGACACCAGTGCTGATTTTGCATCAATAAAAGGTTTTGTTGCACAAGGGGAACATATTGGTGATAAAATAGAAAATTGTGGTGAATGACTGGAGTAGGATGGTCTTAGAGGTATATACAGCCTATAATCTTCCTGTAAAAGATGTCTCCCTTTTTCCATTGTCACACAGAATAATAGCTAGTTTCACTGCGTTTCGACAGTTCTTTAATTAGAAGGATTCCTGTCAAGCATAAAAACAGAGAGATTACGCAACAGTTCCAGAAGTATGGCCTCAGATTTAATGTCTCCCAAATACATAAACCTACATATATAGCACATTTTATATGAATGTTAAGTTTTTTAAATGACACATGAATAACATTATCTTTTTAATTGTATTTTAAGTGAATGAATGGTAAAAGGTGTAGAACAAAGGAACTTTGTATGCTTTTAATTTTAGAGCTTGATATGGTTCAGATAAATGGTTCAGATTAAGCAGGCTAGATAGAGCTTAACTGAACAGTCCCCTGGCCCCTCTAACCCCAGCCCCTATCTTTTTTTACTGGTTAGTCAAGAGATTGTGAGATTTTTCAGTGCTTCATTTCTAGAGGGCAAATATGCAGTGAACTTCCTTTAGGATTATTAATGGATTTATTAGTTCTAGTGAAATAGAAGTTGTAAGAATGTGATTTATTTTAGAGGACTTCCGGAACACAGCAGCCTCAGGTATACTAAAGTGGGTTGTCAACCTCAATGCTGGCAGTAGAATAGCACAGAAGGCTGAAGAAAAAAGCAGCAACACAGATGTACACCAAGATAAAGGTATTCCTTGAGCATCATTATATTGTTTTTCTTATAGTTCCTATTTGTAATAATTATAAGTGATGGAGAAAATGTGATCCCTCTGCTACAAGTGACAATAATACTTTTAAAATTCCACCCATCTTAGTTACACCAGTTAAAAAATACTGTCCCTTAAAAATGGACACTCTGCAAACTATTCCTTGACTTTTTTAAAAAATAAAATAAGAAAAATCTACTGGGGCCCCAAATTCTTAGTGTAACTCAAATCACATTTTAAAAAGAGACAAATTGGCAATATTTACTTTGTTTAGTGTTTTCGCTCCACTTTCTTTCCACTACAATCCACAGTGTGATTTATTGATGGGGGAAAAGGAAGATGTTACAGGAACAACTACCTTTTACCTGCTATGAGCACATCCTGAAATAGCACCTGGTGCTGTGTCACATAATGTGGTTGTATTTTCACAGCCTTTACCAGCTAATGCTGTTTCACCTCCTACCTTTTGTATGTCTGTAATCTTCTTGAAATCGTATATATAAAAATGACTTCTAACTAAGCAAAGAAAACTTCAAATACTCATGGGGTTTACACTTGCTTCCCTTGAAAGTGGTAGAAATTCTTGCTGCCAACTCCAGGTAAGTTAGATGAGGGATGATGGCTGGGTTCTTCAGAGCTGGATAAGCTCAGAAGCTTGGTGAACTTAATCAGCTGCCTGTGATGTTGGTGCATGTCCTAAGACTTCCCCCAAAACAAATGAGCCAGTTATAAATATCTGCATGCTAGGAGGTGAAATTATTTTAGATATTATCAGGATATGACCATACTATTCAAGGAATTCTCAAGTCTTCTGTGGAAGTGGGGAGCTGAGAGGATAGCCATGATAGGCTGAGTGGATGCTGGCATGAGTTATTCCTTGATAACAGGTTAATGATAGAGAGGAGGACTGTGGGGAAATCACAGAATGTTCAAGGTTGGAAGGGACCTCTAGAGATCATCTAGTCCAACCTTCCTGCTCAAGCAGGGACACCCAGAGCATGTGGCACAGGGTGACATCCAGGGCAGGTTTGAAGACCTCCAGAGCAGGAGACTCCACAACCTCCCTGGGCAGCCTGTGCCAGGGCTCTGGCACCCTCACAGTGAAGAAGTTCCTCCTCACCTGGAGATGGAACTTCCTGGAACTTATACATGTTAATCAGAAAATACAGAAATAAACAAAAAATCTACTCAAGAGAAAGGGATGTTGGTCCAAGTAGGGGCAGGCTACTGAGGTATGGAATTCTAAAGACATATTTGTCAGAAGAAACCTATGCAGAACACAGTTGAGAAAAACAGTCCTGCTACAGCCAGGCATATACTGAGCTCCTGACCACTGGATTGCCTGGGCAAATCTGTGTGTTTTTACAGTGCCAGCCACTGGAATCCTGCCTTTCAGTGGATGGTTGGGAAAGACTTGCTGGATGTGAATATTGTCTTTCACCAGAGGAGCTAGAGATTTGCACAGAGAAATTATTATGCATCTAATCATGCTTTGCCAAGCCAGGAGGTGCTGAGTAGATTCTTCCACATTTACTAAATGTACTTTCATGGTGTTAATAAACCCAATTACATATCTCAAGACACTACTGCTTGAAGAATGATTAAATATTGCCATTTGTCAGGTGTTATTTGCTGGCTGAAGGACAGGAGTATGAATTCCAAGTTTCTCTCAGATTTGGTGTTGATTCTGTTTTACATGTGGAAGTATTCATGTGACTTTCACTGCATGACAACACCAGTATAAGCATTTTTTTTAACTTGATTTCTCTTTTATAAAAGAAAATATCCCAAACTAAGCAAAGAAAACACTGCTCAATCAAAATGCAATCCTCTCTTTAGTGTGAAGACCTCTCTCAGACATAAGGCAAGACCTTACAGTTTGCAAGTTCTTAAGCTCTGGAAGATTTTCTATTGTAATTATGCCTGTGCTTACACGGAATGTCAGGAGATCCCATTAACACCCCCTGCATTTTGGGGGGATGTATGTGTTTTTTTTCAAGGTTATGAATGTTGTAATGAAATGAAAGTCAAGCAGCTTCCTGGAAAACTCGTAGACATGGCTTGCCTTGTGTGCGAGACCTACCTTGAGCAGAGGCAGCATAAAGACATTGACAAAACAGCTGACTGTTCTTCCGTACTCAGTGAAGAAAACTGGAATGAACTACTACGTCATTATTATTCTCTTGTTCAGTAAGTTTTCACTGCTGCAATTAAGTACTTCAAATTCAACTCCTGGCCAAAGTTAGATTAGAAAAATGAATAGGGCTTTGCATGGCAAATAGCCCCATGCTACTGTAAGTACCTGTAATGTATCACAGTCTGATCCTGAATGTGGAAGCTAGCTGATCAGAAAAGCGACTCTAATGTTCACTTGAACTAAAAAGAAATTATTTTGACCATTCAGAGGTTCATCTCAAAGAAACTTGGCAACAGTGTAAGCTGAAAATCATCTTCATTAGATGAACTGTATTTGCTTTTATGAAACTAGTAAGCATAAATATAATGCAGAGTGGAAAGGATAAACTACACAGTTTATTTTAGTAGTATGGAATTCTTTCAGTTGTGATACCAGTGTTTTATTTATAGCTGCTAGATTTGTTTTTTTTTCATTTACCTTTCCCCCCACCCAGAAGTGTTGGCTTGTACAACACATTTATCACTGAATTTCTTTGGGAAGGCTGTGGAAGAAGCCCAAAATGTTGAATAGCCATATAGCATCAGCAGTATATTATAGATACAGGTTTAGACCACAGCCTTAGGGCAAACTTGAATGTTTTGCTTACTCCATTGCAGACAAAATAAATCCACTGGAATAACTACCTGACCATTTTCCTGAGCCTGCACAAAGCATAAGGACTGGTGCTTCCAGTGCTTAATAGGCTTGCTTGTGTGTCCCCTGGCTGCTAATATGAGTTTCTGGTCTGCTAAGTCTGATGTAAGGAATGATACCCTTTCCTGTAGCTATCCTGACTCTCTTCATATATTATCCATATTACAAATTTTCATAAGCCAGTTCTTTGTAGTCAGGAGCTTTATTATTTGGAGAGAAGACTGGTACTGTTATATTTATTAACCCTTGGTTTCATGATAGCACTAAAAGTAAATATTCCAATTCCTAGACACTTTGAAATTGTCTTTGAAATTAATCTTAAGTGTGTGTTTGAGGAAGAGACCATACGGTAAGAAAGACAGTAATTTTCTCATGGGGTCATAATACTATTTGAAATGTGGCAGTGAGGATTTGCTTCTTAGAACTAAACTTCCCCCACAGCACTCCCAGCTTTCCCATGATTACGCTTTTAGTCCTTTTGGAATGAGGAAGGCATAAAGATAGGGAAAAATTTATCATTGTTCTTCTAGGCTTGTTTTGTTTTATGTGATTTTATTTATTCACAATAAAAGAAGTATCATTTTGTGATGTTAGAAAACTATAAAATATGACCAAGTCCTTATAAATTGCTTCTTTTAGCACAGCGATGTGTATAGGAATATCTCACACTGTTCTGTTTGCAGTGAGGGTGCTGTCATTTGCAATGCATATAGTTACGTCAGCCAGTGTCAAGCTGTTCTATCCAAAATTATGTCAGCAAATCCACAGCAAGCTATAGATGGTAATCGAAACATATGGATAATTAAACCAGGAGCAAAATCTCGTGGCAGAGGTAACAACTTCTTTACTTTTAACTGGAAAAAATCTTTAACAGAAATAACTTTTGGGAAATATTGGCAAAGCAATATTTGCACCTCTTGTAAACATCTACACTTTCAAATAATCTATGTATTTTTTTTTACTTAATTTTTTTTTTCTTCTTCCATAATTGGAACCTGGTTAGTACCTTATGCTTATTAGATGCCGAGAAATCTGTATTTAAGAGGTGAAAGCATGGTAAATTCTTAACTTTATAAATTGTCATTATATTTCACATTTAAAATAAAAAATTTACATAGACATTCAGGGATAATGAGAATTCATTTTCTTTAGTTTTGAGCAAAAGCTAGTTCTCTTACTCTTGAGATGGGGATTCAAATGGACTTGGCATTATAAAAATCTGTCTGTCTTTGTCTGAAGTGTGCTAGTAAACTTAGAGGGGCTTCCCATACTGGGGGAACACTTCCTTTTCCAGCAAAATACTGTGTGTATTTTAAACTGAAAACATGTTCTCACTTACTTCAGCGTGTTAGTATGGAAATAATTGTGTGCTTGAGAATGAGGAAATGCCTCAATGTTTAAGGATCAGAGTCAAAAGTTTAACTTCAAATAAGAATTTTGATTTCATTTTGTATTTATTATTCCACCTCTTTTATGTAAGCAAACAGGTCTGTTATGTCCAGTTTTCATCCTTTTTTTCTTTCTAAGTGCTTCTGCAAGATGCAAGTCTTTTTTTTTTTTCTATTTTTTTGATAATCCCTAGTAGTTTTCTGCTGTGCAAATATATTGTACAGTATAATACATGTGAGTAAAAATAATGAAAAATGTTCTATGTAGTGTTATTTTTTTCTCCTTCTTTCACTGAGCAGCTGCCAGGATACTAGTGCTATGTGCTTAAATTCCCTTTTTTTTTTCCTCTTTCAGATATTGTATGCAAAGATAGACTAGATGATATCCTGAGGCTAGTACAGGTGACACAGAGAAGTTCCGTAAAGGAGAATGAATGGGTTGCTCAGAAATACATTGAGACACCATTGCTAATTTATAATACGAAATTTGACATCAGACAATGGTTTCTTGTTACCGACTGGAATCCTCTAACCATATGGTTTTATAAAGAGAGCTACCTGAGGTTTTGTACACAACACTTCTCCTTAGATGATCTGGACAGGTAACTAAGGGAGGATAAGCAAAATTTATGTGCAGAAAAATGAACAAGGTTAGACCGAAACATCTGTAGTATTTTAGATACAGCATAATGATCATTTTACCTATTATATACTATATATAGGCCATTTTACCTATTAAATGGTTATTTTCTATTATATTTTACCTATATTTAAACATATTCCTGTCTTATCTATTATATATTTTACCTACATACCTATGACATATTTGCATTTCAACCCATTATCTCCTGATATGCTAGGTATTAATATCTCAATCTAAAGTTGTGCTTTATAACACCTTACGAATCTATAATCTCTTGTGAATAATGAAGGAAATTTCCTAGCATTTTAGAATCCTCTGACTCTAATAAAAAATGCAGTGTTCTGTGATTCACTCTGGAATATGTGGCATTTTTAAAGCCAAATATTAAGGATAGTGGTGGATTCTGCTACAATTCGGAAAAACCCTATGTGATTTCTATTTGAAATTTTGCATTATTCTATAAATTGATATTTTATTAGCATTCTGTCTCTTGTGTGGACCCTAATAAGGTGAATCACTAATGTGTGTCCACAATTAGTGTTTTCCACTGATTACCTGGCATTGCTCAGCACACGGGAATGTTTTACAACATTTAGTGGGTATCTTGAGATATCTTGTGGTGAGGATGGAAGCAGAGTCAGACCGTGTACATTTTCTGTACCCCACTTCTTTATCTAAAACCCAGGAAGTGAATCTACTCCTCTTCACTCTGGCAGTTTAAATTAGTTATCCTTTATTTCAAATGTGAGGAAATGAAAGAATCTGAAAATGGCTTCACCATCCAAATTCTGTGGCTTTTAGCACAAAGACAATTTTGCTTCCAGTGTGATCATTTCCTCTTAATTTGATTTTTTCAAGTTTTGCACTGTTTGTAACTGGGCGACCACTTTGTATCTGCTTCCTTTACAGCTCAATTCATCTCTGCAATAACTCTATCCAGAAACATTATCAAAATGCCTCAAATAGGAACGCTCTGTTGCCATATCACAATATGTGGTCCAGCACAAAATTTCAGGAGTACTTAGAAAAGAAAGGTCATGGCACTGTATGGCAAAACCTTATATGTCCATCAATGAAAAAAGCCATCGTTTACACAATGAAGATGGCTCAAGAGAGTGTTGAAGCCAGGAAGAACAGTTTTGAGTTATATGGGGCAGATTTTATTCTTGGGCAGGACTTCAAACCATGGCTGATTGAAATCAATACCAGCCCAACTATGTTTCCTTCAACCCCAGTCACAGAAGAACTATGTACCCAGGTACAAGAAGATACAATCAAGGTTGTTCTCAGTAGTAAAAAAATGGGCAAAAATAAAGATACAGGAAAATTTGAACTTCTCTGGAAAGAGGTATGGAGGACATAGCATCACATTCGCTTTCAAGGAATTTATTTTGGAAGTTGTTTTGCAGTTTAAGTGTTTTGCTGCTTTCATAAAATTTACTTATATGCAGAATTTAGCTGTATTCAGTTTGCAAAGCCAAATATACTAATTATAGATCAGGAATCAGTATACTGTAGGAATATTCTATCTTTATTTGGAGGAAATCAGCATAATTGCTTGTTATGTTTGCATAAGTCATGGGGGGATTAATGTCACAGGACTCTTGTCCCGAAAGCATTCAGCAATGTGTGAACCTAGGACTGAAGTTCTGATCTATACTGGCTACCCCCTCCAGTGAATGTTGCAATAAATAGATGGGATCACTGTACCAACGATGTCCTATAAATATTCACTATATCATCCTATAACGAATGAGCAAAATACAATTTACGTTTTTAATTTTCTTAATATTTCCTTGCATACTTTTTTTTTGCTGCATTTTTTTTTCTACTTGTAGACATGATTTTTCTTTTTTCATTAGAGATGTTCTTGGGAAGTCAGACAAAGCACTAAGTCACATTGTGCTGGACACTGTCAGACTGATAGCAAAGATGATAATTACTTGTTGAAAACTTACCCTTAAGAAAAATGCAACAGAGGCGTGAATATGCCCAGAGGGACTGGATAGAATACTTATCAGTAGTTAACCACAATGATGCTTTTTCTCCTGTTAACTTGTGTTTATTGTACACTTTAAGGTCTTAAGTTTGTAGGTTTTGTCGTATTCCATGTTATATATTTATAATTAACACATATGACTGTAGGGTCATTATTATATTTTGAAACCATTAGTGATGTATCTCTGTTTCTCTTGAGGCTCCTTTGGATTTGCCACCATTTACTGTTACAGATCTTTTAATAGAAGGTGTTGGTATTAAAAAAACAACCCAGAAAGCTACTCCCTTCATGAATGTCAACTTTATAGCATCAAAGATAAGTCAAGAAAAGGCTAAGAATTTAGCCAGCTACCAAAAGCGAGAACAGTCAATGGTACCTCTAGATTATGACAAACAACATTTCAAAACTGAAAAGGAAAAAAATACTCATTGCAAGGCACCAGTGCTTCTCAAGAGGCAGCTGGGGAAACAAGGTAGAGTAAAAGATGTACGGACAAAATCCTCTGGGCACACGGATTGCCCCAGCTCTCCTGTGCTGTCTGTGCAAAGCATTCCAGATCAAAGACTTTTGCCACCCATAAATAAAAGGAAAGGCAGAAAAGATGCAAACATCTGGAAAATACATCAAGCAAGTCTTTCCTTTCCAAGTACACATTCTATCAACTGGACTTTACATCGATCTTCTAAAATATCAGGTATTTTTTTTTTTTTAGCAGATACTGGCCTGTAAGGGTTCTGAGCAGAAGTTTTAGATCTTTGATGCTTCTAGCACAGTATAAGTATCTCGTTGATTGGTCTTTTTTGTTTTACTGTTCTTTCAATCTAGTTTTCATTTGCATTTTATTTGCTTTACTTCCCTTCTGAATTCTTGTTCTCTGTACAGCAGAATTTTCCATTATCTGGTAACATTAATTCCCAAATAATTCTTAAGGACTTATGATTGTTTTATAGGAAAAAAAATCAATAAAAATAGCTATTTCATCTCCTGTGTTACTATATGTGAATGGATCAAGAAATTTGATGTTAGGGATGAAAATCTATATATTCTACTGATTATTGATTAAACTGTAGCCACTGAAAGTGATTGGTAGCAGTTTCTGACTGCAGTCTGGTTTCTGCAGAATGATGCTTGCATTACAAACCACCAGCTTCTTCCAGCACAGAACTCCAACTTAGACAGCAGAGGCGGCAAAGATTAAGACAGGCTGAACCTGAACTAAGCTCTCAAACCCAGCACTTTTTCCTCCTGCCAGTTGGGAAGTCTGTGACTGGGAGAGGCATATAGAAAATGTTGCTGCACAAACATTACATTAAATTTGCATCCTTACCATTGTTCTTTATGGATTAACAAGAGGTTTCTTCTCACTAAGTACACTGTTAAGTATAGGATAAAAATGTGTCTTTTAAGATATTGTTTGCCAGGACCAGGAACAAACAAGGTATTTTGTTGCTATTTAAATAACTAATAATAAGCTAATATAAATTTCTAACAGTTAATATCTAAATACTGCAACTGAAGCTTTTAAAGTACTCATTGAGGTTCTCATTATTAGACTTATTAGATAATGCAAATAAATATTATTGGTGTTCTCTACATCTCTACAATAAGTATTTTTAAACTGTAGAATTAACTGAGTTAAATAATTAACTGAAATGAGGATTAACGACTTTTTTTTTTCCCTCTCTGGAGGTATTCAGATTCATAAGCAGAAAATGCCATGCTTTATATGCGGAAACACTTTAAAGTGGAAGAAAAGATGTAAGCTTCACGGCTCCTTTTGTACAGATATTTTGCAAGAACATTCATATTTACCTATAAATGTCAGCTCTAATCCTGAAAAGATGGAAAAGATTGACAGCAGTGTCTTCTATCCATACATCTGAAATCATTCAGAGCACTTCGGGAATGAAGAAAATATGAGATTTCTTTGTTCTTTGTTTTTGTTTTTTTTTTTTGAATTGATGTAAATAATAATGATAAATTGATGTTGAAGATCATTGCTTGATCACAGCTTGTCATGTTTTAAACAGGATAATATTTAGTACCAGTATTCTGCAGAAACTGATCACTGCTGGCTGACCCAGGGGCTAGTTGAGGCTAGTTCTGTGAGGCAGTAATTTGTAGCTAACTTTGTGTGTTTGTTTGGAAAGGTCAGAATGCAAGAAAAGGCACTTTTTTGGTGGGGAAGAGTTCTTTACTGGCTTAAAGAGTTTGGGCTTCCCATTAAGGTGTCAGACTGGTGCTACTGGGAGTGAGTGAAGGAAGGAAAGGATACTGCCCCTTCCCTGGAAAGTGTTGTTTAGGTTGTCTTACATAACACACACCCGAAGCTGTTTCTGTTAGCAGTTAGAGGTAGACAGAAGCAGCTGCCCAACAACTGATGATACCTTGGTAAGTCAGAAACTTCATATTGATAAACAAAATGTAGGGAAGATGGGCCAAACTCTTCTCAGTGGTGGCCAGTGAGAGGGCAAGGGGCAATGGGTACAAACTGAAACACAGGAAGTTCCATCTCCATATGAGGAAGAACTTCATCACTTTGAGGGTGCCAGAGCCCTGGAACAGGCTGCCCAGGCAGGTTGTGGAGTCTCCTTCTCTGGAGGTCTTCAAAACCCTCCTGGATGCCGCCCTGTGCCCTGTGTTCTGGGTGTCCGTGCTGGAGCAGAGGGGTTGGACTAGGTGATCGCTAGAGGTCCCTTCCAACCTCAACCATTCCGTGATCCTCTGATTTTGTGAAATAAATACTAATTAAAAATATAGATCATGCTACATTTATACCTTCCTCAAATGGAGAAGATTCAAAAAAAATGTAAAGGAAAAGCATGAAGTAAATGCAATTTTGATATTAAAACAAGTATCTGAAAAGAAATAGGAGGAACCTGGGCTGAAGAAACTAAAACTAAAGTAATAGGACATAGGAAAAAAAACTAGCTAAGCAGTAATCTTTGATAATGATCTTAAGTAAACAAGTATATATTAATAAATACAATAATTTAATAATGATATGATCATAATCTTGAATCTTATTAGAAAGGTAGTCTACAGTATGTTGTACATCATTATCCCACAACTCCATCTACTTTTGAGAATGATAACAGGGCACGTCAAGCTTGCCAAGAAACAGCTACTTTTTCTTGAGTGGCTGAGGCAGCTAATGAATGAAGTAAGGAATCTCTTCTAGCTTTGCATCTCCGAAGTTAAATGTGGGAACCCAAGATGAGCACCATCCATAGTGGAAGTGAAGCCTTTTAGACTTCAGGATTGGCTTAGACCAGACCCAAGTTCCTAACTGTCCTGAGAGCAGTCCAAAGGGTCATAGGTCTGCTGTAGGTGACTGCTTGAGCAGGGGCTTTGGACTAGGTCATCACCAGAGGTTCCTCTGAACCCCAACCATTCTGTCAATCTATGAATCATGATGTGAATAGCACTGTTCAGGTCAGTGCATGCCATTGAGCATGTGTTAATGTAGGTATTTGCATTGGAGGAAGAAGGCTGAGGGTAGGGACAGTCTTTCAGCAGCAGTTCACCCTTTCTTACCTTTCCCCCGGCAGTGTGAATGGGCGGGTGAGGGAGAAGCAGATAAAAGGAGGAATTCTAGATGAGTCATGAGAGATACTTGCTTGCTTTGACAGGAATGTGATATTGTTGGACACAATAGAGCTAATTTTCCTGGAAGTAAGTCACTTCTTAAACTAGGCTATTGCTGGCTACACACACTATACGCAATATGCATTCTTTTGATAGTTGCTGCATACATGGAACTTAATCCCTAGATGACTAGTGTGCCTTACATGCCTCTGCTTAAGGCCATGTTTTAAATACTGCATTTTCCAAGGGGAGCAAATTCAAGACAATTGAAAAAAAAAAAAAAAAAAAACCCGCCCAAAAACGCCGCCTCATAAGTCTATAATACCTGCTTTTACCATAGCATAAAACTGGTGAAATTGTAGTGCCAAGTACCCTCTGTTCTTGCATCCCACTGAGCATTACATTTACATTGTACTGTTTAGAAATGACATATTTCCTCTTCTCCCCTAATTTTCAGTGTCTTGCTGCAGTTCTGGTTGTGTTCTGACTGATTTTACAGGTTGTAGGCACCTGATCTTGCTACCTACTGTAAGGTAGGCAGGCCATGGTTGCTGAATACCTGCCTCTCTGTAGGAAAGGGATTGGGAAAGCTTTGAAGGGAGTGGTGGGCTCCCTTTAGACATGTAGACAAAATAGGTAGTCCTTGTTTTCTCACAGTCTTTAAACAATACAGTAATAACATGTTGGATAAAGGAGCACTTGGGCAGCTCCCACTACACCTACTTGCTGGCTCTGTGGGGCTTCACTGCCCTACTGGCACCCTCCATTTAATGCCTGCCCTACCATTGTGGGCCCGCTTTGGATAGGAGATGTGGGCAAACTTCTGAAAAGTGGCAGCTCCAAGAAGTTCTGAATCATGTGAACATTTTGTTGTGACGGCAGCAGCACCCCACATGGCTCAACTCCAGATCTTGCCTAACGTGTCAAGAAGCTGTTAAGTTATAAACACTCAGCTGTCTTGTGGTTGATGTGAGGGGCCCTGAGGCAAGATGTCTGCTGCGTGGCACAGGCCGTGTTACTGCACAGCAAGTTCAAAGAGAAGCCAGGAGATTATGTGGGCTGTGGCCCTTCATCTCAAGACAACTGGAATAATAATATCTGTGCCCCCATATTGGGGAGACATTAAAGTATGCAGTGCTGTACCACAGGAGACTCTTGCAAAATGTAGTGTGAATGCAGCTATTGTGCTCCAAAGGAGGCTGGGACTTCTCCAGTGTGGATGTGACAAGGACATGCCTTCCAGCCTAGGCATTGACATATTCATGTCAACAAAAGCAGGATAAATTTAGCCTAGGTAGAATTTTATGAGTTCTGTGTCTGAATTCCTACACAGCAAGTCACAGAAGTCTCATCTGGCTGCTTAGCTGTGTCTGGTGATCTAAGCCAGACCTAATCTAGCCTTTACTTCTAGATAATGCTCCTACACGCTTGAATAAAGATGATGCTATTTTTGCTGTCTCCCTTCAAATGGGGCCAGTGTACAGCCAAGCACGTTAGATTTGTGAAGCCAGAGAACAATTATCAAGAGAAAACACAAACTGATGGTCCAGAGATGAGGGCTTTCCCAAGACAGAATGGAGAATGGAGAATATTTGAATTCTACTCTGAATTCCAGAGAGTGCTCCTGCATTTTATTCAAGAAACACATTAGCCTGTCTGCCATCCTAGAATGTGCAAGATCTGGACTCAAGCCCTACTTGGACTGAGAAGCATTTAGATTTTGGCATTCCTACGTCCTTGATTAGTGCTCTACTAAAGCTTTGTGACCCAAAGCTCTTCTACTGCAAAGCGCAAAAGGACACACTTCTACTCAAGATTCTTTTTTTTAAAGAATCTTTATTCTTAAAACGGGAAAAGTTGCTAGAAGCAACTTAGTACATAATTTGCTGTCATCAGTTCTTAGGGATTTAACATCATACACAATACAAATATTAACTAAAATGCCAGTAAAATATGGCAAGAAACAAGAAATAAAAATAAAATTATTATCAAGAAATTATTATCAGGAATTGTTATTGGGAAACAAAGTTGCATTTGAGTGGGGAACCTAGAAACTAGTGGCTGTAGTAGCTTCACAGATAAAGGTGCTTTTACATAAATGACAGTATTCTTAGGAAGAAAAAAAACAAAAAAAAAAGAAAAGGAAAGGAAAATAGAGAAGAGAAGAGAAGAGAAGAGAAGAGAAGAGAAGAGAAGAGAAGAGAAGAGAAGAGAAGAGAAGAGAGAAAAAAGAAAAAGTTAATTATACTACTCAGTTTTTAATGAGAATGTTAACCTAATGGTTTCAGTAATTTGGTGGAATAAAAAGAGTGAGTAGAACATTGTAATTTGAGAATACAGATTATATAGGAATTAAATAATAAGTTCTGTTTGTGTAGACAGGATAGCACACATTTTTAAAAGCTTATTGTCAAATAAAGTAAGTAACAATAAGGTTGTGCCTGAAGAATATAAGTATTATGGAATTTTTCTGAAAGAAATTCTATATGCAAAGATTCATATAGAAGCTTTCTCCATAGTGAAAGAGTTTGCTGCTAGGGCAATACTACTGATCACTTTGTTCAGAAAGTGACAGAGGAGTGTTAAATGCCAGAAAGAGTGAGAGAGAAGAAAACTTAATAGTACTAGGGGACATCAGTCATTCATATGGAAACTGGATGAGTGCTTCCTCAGGAATCAATGCAGAAATTAAATTTGCAAACACTATATAAAAGACTGTTGCTTGGGATGAGAGACAGAAAAAAACCTCCTGGTTCATTTCCAAGTAGATACTCAACGAGCCACTCTTCGATAGTGACACAAGTTTGGTATCCTAAGAAATTGGTCATGTTAGTGTATAAGTTAAAAAGAATAATATAAAATGACCAAGTCTTCAAAAGGAAGTTAAAAAGAACAACTAAAAGGACAGAGGTTTTCCAAGGACAGGTAGGTTATTCAAAAGTAGCACAGTGCAAGATAAGAAGAGCATGTATATAAGAGATCCTCAACTCCCCCATCATTAACAAAACATTGTTTCTCAGTTCTCAACCCCAACATACTTTTAAGAAATGTGGACACCCTCCTTTCCTACCGAAAGAAGAAGAGAAAACATCTTAAGAAGTCTATAGGCTGATAGGTAATAGAGATATGAAAGGACACCTTATGCTCAAGGAACATAATGGCAAAATGAAACGCTTACTTGCACTGGAGTGCAAAATTATGGGGCAATTTACTGAAGGGTAAGTTGGAGGAATGATCCTAGGTCTAAGCAGAGGTTTAAAAAAAATCTCTACGACAGTTCTTAAACAGAATTCTGTACAGTCTAACACAGCCAACTGCTGAGCTGTTACATGCAGTGTGTTCTGAACTGTCTTGCTTGCAGCAGACATATTTCTAAATATGATAGCTTAAGGGAGAATTGAAATGGTTTTTTGATAGAGGGCAACCCTGCCTCTGATGAATTCAATGAAGATTGCTATGTTATTATCTAAACGAGCTTTGATCTGGTCACTCCTGAATATTGTGTGCAGTTCAGAAGCTCCTATTCTAACAATAACAAAAAAATGTACAGTAAAAATGAAGCAGTGTATGTACAGTAAAAGTGTATGTACAGTAAAAATGAAGCACCAAGATGAGGCAGTGTGTGTGTGAAGGTGAGATGTGAACAAATGCTCCCTGTTTCTCCAAAACAAGAACGGGGGGGGACTCAATTGAACTATTTGGCAGCAGTTTTAAAAGCGAAAACAAATAAACACAATTTAATTGTGTAACTCATTGCCACAAGATATTTTGAAATCCAAAAGGATAAATAGATGCAAAGAGCTATTGTATGAATTCATGGATGGAAGGTCCAGAAATAGCTATTAAAACTCAGTGGTGTGCACATAGCTTTCAGTTCAGGAGATTCATAAACTGTAGATCATTGGAACTTGGTCACATATGTACAATAATATGTGGAAGTAGCACAGTACACTTCACTTCTTTTTATTTTTGCTATGCAGATGCCACTCACTCCATCAGACACGGGTGTGTAGACTGGGTGGGTTGTTGATCTGGTGTATTCCTATGTATGAATGCCAGAATTTAGCTGTTGTTATTTTTAATCAAACCCTTTAATTCAGTGAGAGTTGTTTGAGGAGTGTGATTAATCTCCCCAAAATATTTTCACTGGGATAATGACGAACTGGAATTACATGGAAGCATGTAGAATATAGGTAGTTGCACTGGCAGAATAGACACTATCTTTTACCTTTTTTATTTTAAAGGAAAAATGCTTCAAGCCAGTGTGAAGGCAGATACTAGCAGATGGTGTTAATCACATATCCTCTACGTTAGCTAATGGGAAATATTTTGCAGCAGCCCTGAGGTCTGAGTTCCCACATGTCTCTTGTGCTGGAGCCAGCCCTCTACGGAGAGGGACCCCCCTTTCCCGCCTGTGTCCATGGGCTCCCTTTCAGTGTCTGCCGAATGCTTGTTCCTGGTGGCTGTACAGGTGACAAGGCCCCCGGGGGGCGGTTGTGTTTGTTATGTCCAGGGGTGTTTAGGTGTTGGGAGCTGCTTTCGGAGCCCCTGGTGTAGCGCTCGTTTCGTAAAGTGCAAATGTTTCCTGAGCCTGTGGAAAATCCAAATACTGGAGATAGGCGGGCTGTAGAATATTCTGCTGGTACAATTAAATAATTAGTTAAATAAATTCAAGGCTCAGATTCTCAGTACAGAAGAAGCCGCCTTTCTTATTCTATACTTATGTTAGCACAACTCCTTTTTTTTCTTTTTTTTTTTTTCTTTTTTAATTCAATACATTAGTAACCCAAGAAAACAGGAAGAGAGAAGAATTAATGTATTTGGAGTCCAGTGATCATGCCTGGTATATCACTGTGAGAAACAAAATCCATATTTACACTTGAAATTTACAGAGAAGACATTCACTAAAGTTCATCCAAATCTGACATGCTGAAATCCAGAAGGAACAGAGGTTTTTTTTTTTTTTTTTTTACTGCTAATGTCAGAAACTCAGGCTTCCCAGCTTTCAGTGAAGATCCTAAGAACTGGTCAAACATGCTTTATATTTTCCACAACTAGCAATTTTCTGACTTTGGAACGTTTTAGGGGAGGAGCTTTGAAGTGCTGTGGGAGGGACTAAAATTCATATTAAAGTTTTGGCATGAGGGAGAGAATTGTCAGAGTTGAAGGTTTCTTCTGAGGTTTTGCTTTTTTTTTTTTTTTTTGGTCAATTTAGGATGACAAGTATTCATGTTCAGACTCTTCTCATAGTTTTTTTCTGGAATTCTGATTGCCAGGTTATTCCCAGAATTGAAGAATGTGGACTTTCATGTTCTCAGGTACTCTCTTTCTTGTTCCTATTTGCTGTCTATTAACTTAATAGCTGTATGTTATCAAAAGAATTGTAAAGAAAAAGTGAAGCAAAAATAAAAAGACTTCAACTGTCCTTAACATTGCAAAGTATCCAAAGTGACAAAGATTACTGCCAGCAAGGCAGAAGAAAATGAAATTTACACTAAATCCAGCTACTGTTGTGCTTGGTGATTTTTTTTTCTGTCTTGTGTATTTGGAAATCAGTAATAGAAATGCTTTAGAACATATTCAGTACTTTGGGGATTCAGTTGTTACAACAGCACAGTGCCAAAGGGGAGAGGGAGAGAGAGGAAGTTTCAGAATTTCTCATTATGTTAGGAATATATATATATATATATATATGTATATAAAGACTTTTCTGCAAATAAGTGAATTACAGCATGAGAAAGACTAAAACCTGTTTTTCATTTTGTGGTACGAATGTAACTGCTGTTAAATGTAATGCCTTATGTGTGTGCATAAAAGTGGCATGTGAGCCATACCCTCTCTGCATTTTGGACGTTCCCGAATAGGCCCACAAAGGGGCAGCATGGAGATGGGCAGCTCCTGCTGCCGCGCTCAGCGCTCACTGAGACAGCAAATAGAAAGATAAGTACAAAATAAGATAAAATAATAGGGAGTCTCATTTTCAGTCTTAGGACGGTAACTATCTACCTGCTTTGGAGAGGTGGGACTGACAGCAGGAAAGGGTTTGGCTGTATGTACAGAGCACTGTTTGCAAAAGTCACAGTGTGCTTTGTCCCTCGGGTAGGCAAAAGATTGTTTAAATGTGGCAGGACTAAGATATTAAGTGAGTACTTGTTACAGCAATTTATCTTACATTGTCTATCTTCTGTCTTCTATTTTCTTTTTTCTATTACCTGTTTTCTATTTTATAATTGTGTCCTAGAAAACGGGAGGAATAAAGATACTTCAAAAGCACTAGATGGAGGGGGAAAAACTATATTTAAAGTTATTTTATATCCCTGAATTTGAATTCTGTACAGTGTCTGTCTTCTCATGTAATATTTTTAAAATAATAAAATAAAAAAAAGATATTAATCTCTTGATGTGCCTCAGTATTTGTCATATGCATGTTTACATATGCAAAACTACATGTATTTTAAATAAATCATTTTCCTTGGACTGCTACAGAGAAAGCTTAAAATAGCTATAATTTACTTTTCTAATTTGTTCTGCCAGAGTAGTTGACTGTGAG